>NC_088238.1:25224111-25476611 GCF_036934945.1 Oncorhynchus masou masou
AAGCAATCAGGTTGGCCTATTTTTATGTTTCCACTGGATCAGAGCATGGCACCCCCCCCCCCCCTTCAGGTGGTGTGGTTACGGAAAGGGAGCGAGCTGGAAAGATTTTTAAAATAGGCTACCTTGAGGAACTATTATCAGTCTCAATGGATGTGAAAACAGACTTTGTTTACTTGCTGTTTTGAGGTGAAGAAAAAATGGCCTGGTAGCCTGGGCCGACTTCTATGAGTAATCAGATGCGCATCCTTACAAAACACAATGACTAAATTGACAAAACTCATAAATGGAATGAAATGAACCAAAACTTGTTTCTCTCAAGTGTAGACTAAGTTGTGCGCTTTGCAAACAACGTGTCCACTCTTGACAATGAGAACGGTAAAATACTGTAATGATAATAATATATTGAACACATGAACAGAAATGATGGTAACCAAACAAACATTGTAGATTAGAAATGAGGGGAATTAACGGGAAGTGTACTACTGGTGAGTCAACCCTGTGGCCTCAGCAATGGATTAGTCCACTGAGACAGGTGTCAATCAAGACGTGCCATAATAAAAAACATTTTTTTTTGCATCTGGCTGACAAAAAAATGGTCTGTGGACCAAACAATCGACCAGTCGACTGAATGGGGTCAGCCCTAGAGTTACCTCTTACCCCATCTCTCCACCAGTCTTACAGGAGGTAACGTTTAGGACTAACACACACACATACAGTGACTGCATGCGTGATGGAGCGTGTGGTTCTTCCCTGTGATGTTTTGAACACAGCCCTTCCACCCTGATTGCAGAATTGTTTTTTGAGACACCCATCCTGTTGACCACTGCCGGGCACGGCAGGGTGATGTTGGGGTGTCCAGAAGAGAAGGGAGGGAGGAAGGGAGGTAGGCTAAGAAGGCTAATGTGTGGTGAGCGCTTTGGTGCCTACTGCAGTGGCTGCTATGCATCACCTTACGAATGGTCTATGGTTCATATCCTTGTCTAACTGTCTGTCTCTTCATCTGCACCTCTCTCTCGCTATCTCTTTCTCTGATTAATCTACCCTCTGTTCACTCATATTCACTTTCATGACTGGAGGGGATAAAGACAGGGCAGTACAGGAGGGGTGACTGTCCCCGGGTTGTCACACTGGAGAGGTTCAGTGGGTTCCTCCCTCCTGCTGTCTGTGTCCATATCTTCCCCCTCCTTCCCTCCCTTCCTCACTTTTCCCTTTCTCACTCCATCTCTCTCTTTTTTCTGTTACTATGGATCTCCCACTGGTCTCGTATGTTCACCTCTTCTGGGCTTGTGGTTTGTAATTCATGTCTGTCTGCGGTAGTTTGTCCATCTCTCTGTGTGACTGTCTAACCATGCTTGACCGCCTCTGACCATGCTTGACTGCCTCCGACTGTGTGACTGACCGCTGTCTCTTAGTCTGTGGCCAAATATGGGTTTACAACATGCTCCTCTGTTTATTCATCCATCCTGTTTCTGTGTGTGTGTGTGTGTGTGTCTATGTTATTTGTTTCTCCACTTAAAAATCACAAAGACCCAAACAGACTTCTCCATAGCTAAGAGTTTCTGCACTGTGGTTATGTTCCCCATTTCCCCACTCCAAATTCCATTGCTATTCAATGTTGGGAATATTGAGTCAGGGAGTGAGAGGGCAGCCATTACTTAGGGGTCTTAGAATGGGGGTCACATCATTGGGGATGGGAGAGGGTATACCCGACATGCCTGGTGCCCAGATTTATGACGCATGTTGTGCAGCGAGAGTCGAGGGGAGACGTATGGATTCCGTTCAGTCAGTCGTCCTGATAATTGCCTCCCAGATAGCTAGTTTATAGACGTGGTTAGAAACAATTTGGAACAAATGGATTACTTTAGCTACCACTGGGGACGTGTGATACATCTATCTGCTGGGAAGCAACTGCTGCCCAGTGGGAAGCAACTCACGTTGGCAAGCACTTGCCTCTTCGCCCGACCATGTTGCTTCGTTCCGAGAGACCTGTATGATCACACAGCAGTCTGAATGACCCGTCGACCTACTCAAGGACCTGAACTCAAAGCTAACGCGATCAATAGACCACACACAGAAATACAACTATAATCAACTAGAGACAAACTAAACCACTCATCTGTCCAGTTAGTGTTCTGATTATTGCATTATATCATGAAGCTGTACCCCCACTGTTTTATTACCTGTCCACAATAGGTTGTTGTGTATGTTGGGATACTTATATACACTGAAAAAATGTATAAATGCAACATTTTCATACATTTGACTGAGTTGCAGTTCATATAAGGAAATCAGTCAATTGAAATACATTCATTCGGCCCTAATCTATGGATTTCACATGACTTGGAATACTGACCTGCATCTTTTGGTCACAAAAGAGGTAGGGGCGTGGATCAGAAAAACAGTCAGTTACTGGTGTGACTGCGATTTGCCTCATGCAGCGCGACACATCTCCTTCCCATAGAGTTGATCAGGCTGTTGATTGTGGCCTGTGGAAAGTTGTCCCACTAATCTTCCATGTCTGTGCAAAGTTGCTGGATATTGGCGGGAAATGGAACACGCTGTCGTACACGTTGACCCAGAGCATCCCAAACATGCTCAATTGGTGATATGTCTGAGTAGGCAGGCCATGGAAGAACTGGGACATTTTTAGCTTCCAGGAATTGTGTACAGATCCTTGCGACATGGGGCCATGCAATATCATGCTGAAAAATAAGGTGATGGAGGCGGATGAATGGCACAACAATGGGCCTCAGGATCTCGTCACGATATCTCTGTGCATATCTCTGTGCATCGATAAAATGCAATTGAGTTCGTTGTCCATAGCTTATGCCTGCCTATACCATAACTCCACCACCACCATGGGGCACTCTGTTCACAATGTTGACATCAGCAAACCACTAGCCCACACAACGCCATACACACTGTCTGTATCTGCCTGGTACAGTTGAAACCAGGATTCATTCATGAAGAGCACACTTTTCCCATGTGCCAGTGGCCATCGAAGGTGAGCTTTTGCCCACTGAAGTCAGCTCCGACGCCGAACTGCAGACAGGTCAAGTCCCTGGTGAGGACGTCGACCACGCAGATGAGCTTCCCAGAGCTGGGTTTCTGACAGTTTGTGCAGAAATTGTGCAAACCCACAGTTTCATCAGCTGTCCGGGTGGCTGCTGTAACAATCCGGGTGTCGTGGGTGTGGAGTCAAAGGCAGGAGACAGAGAGTACAATGCTGTGCTCTTTAATTGCACTAACGCACCACAGGGTGCTAACAATAATCACGGCCCCAAAACACAGGGAATGACAAAATGACGATTGAAAAATGCACGACTAGGAACTAACACGTTCCTCTGATACAGAGCCGAAGGTTACAAAGAATAATCCCGTACAACAACCAGGCGGGCCGGCTGTCTAATAAAGACAAACTAATCATACACACAGGTGCTACCAATAAACATACAAGGAGGGGGAGGAAAGACAATCAGTGGCAGCTAATAGGCCGGTGACGACGACCGCCGAACGCCACCCGACCGGGAAGGGAAACCACCCTCAGTCGTACTCGTGACAGCCGCTCTCAGATGATCCCGCAGGTGAACAAGCCAAATGTGGAGGTCCTGGGCTGGTGTGGTTACAGGCGGGTTGGATGTACTGCCAAATTCTCTAAGATGACGTTGGAGGCGGCTTATGGTAGAAAAATTAAACATTACATTCTCTGGCAACGGTTCTGGTGGATATTCCTGCAGTCAACATGCCAATTGCACTCTCCCTCAAAACTTGAGACATCTGTGGCATTGTTGTGTGACAAAACGGCACATTTTAGAGTGCCCTTTTATTGTCCCCAGTACAAGGTGCACCTGTGTAATGATCATGCTGTTTAATCAGCGTCTTGATATGCCACACCTGTCAGGTGGATGGATTATCTTGGCAAAGGAGAAATACTCACTAACAGGGATGTAACGTTTGAGAGAAATAAGCTTTTTGTGCGTATCTCCAGGATATTTTCTTTCAGCCCATGAAACATCAAACCGACATTTTACATGTTGCGTTTATATTTTTGTTTAGTGTAGTTTAAAGAGCCATAATAGCTGTGGCGTGGTCTTATATGTACTGTGAGGTGTAGAACTCCAGAACTCGTACCTCTCCTTTTCAAAGCCTCCTCTTTCATCATCTCGTCTCTTATGAGACACATTCCATATTTTCTGTCATTAACAATTAATTTATTAATTACAGAATTATATTTCTATTGGGGATGTTAATACATGACACCAAGACATTTCCTTCCACCAGTAATTATAACATAAAGTGTGTGTCGACACACACATACACACACTTTCAGTCTCTACTAAACTGATGGTTGTTCCCATGCCACAATGAGGGTGTGTTTTATGTTCATGTTAGTAATTATCATTAAAGGATTAAAGGCCCACAGCTAAATGAATGAAGAGGAGAAACGAACAGCCTATCATATCAACTGTTCTGATTGGGTTTAGCTAGCCTTTCCCTGTGGACGCACACACACACACACACACACGCACGCACACACAGACACACACGCTATATAAATCCAATTATTAACAGACTCGCGTCTCCCACATATTGCACCAACACACACGCATTACCACCCGACAGACATTTGACAGGCGCTTATCAGGCTTTTGTTTAATGAAGTTGCACTCGCGTGCCTTAACATCTGTCTCCTGTGCTCCTGCTCTAATTCTGCTGTTCATCTGAATCCTAACTCATCTTCAGCACTTCAGCTCTGAGCACCAGAGATATAACACACACGTCTAAATGTACACAGATAGACAAGACACTCACAGGAGATATGAAAAGTCTGCGGGAGGTCTATCTCCCGCTAGACATTATCAAACCGACAGAGGGATCAGTGTGTGTGTGTGTGTGTGTGTGTGTGTGTGTGTGTGTGTGTGTGTGTGTGTGTGTGTGTGTGTGTGTGTGCGTGTGCGTGTACATGTACACATCAGCGTGTGTGCATGCACTTTAGTGACTGTGTGTGTTTTTGTATGTTACTGTGCGTGTGTGTGTGTGTGTGCACGTGACAGTGGCAAGTGAAATGATGCTCTCTGTGTGTAGGTAAGATTAGCAGCAGATTAATCCTCCAGTATCCCATAATCCCTTGCTGATAGATGGCTGCAGATGTTGTGTGATTACAGACCTGCTGAGCTTGTGCAGAACGGACTACTATTTATAGTGAGGCGACAGTATGTAATCAAACTCACAGTGAATATATTGCTTCCCAATATACACTCCAGCCACTCCTTCAAGGACGGTTTTACATGACATATGTATGCCAACTTTGGATCTGATTTAGTATCTTGTTATTCCGGGCTCACTGTTGTGTGTTGCTGTAGTTTCTGGGCGGTTTGTGATGCTTGACTTCATAGAATCCTTTGCATGTCAGAAGCTGTTATTGGTGGGATTTGGGAGGGAGGCTGGCTCTGCTGTGTCTTTGAGCTGAACGCAAAGGGAGAATCACTAGAGAATCCCTACTGCCCAACAGTAGTTCATAGAGGAAGGTGGAAACACCAAACGCCCTTAGTAACCCTTTGAGGGGGGTGGAGTGCCTGTGTTCGACTTGGTAGAACATTTTCACTGATTCACAAAGAGTGGCTGATTTAATAGGCCTGTAAAAGTCCACAATAGGAAGTTGAGAATAACGTCCCCAAAAACTCACACCCGAAGAGGGAGAGGGAGGGACGTCAATCCAGCTGACCATAGCCCATACCTGTTTATTTCTGCTTGGTAAAGTCCATCATAATAAAACAGATACAGTAGATGAGGAAGGTCAGAGCAGGGTCACGTGTGTGTGTATGTGTCTAAGCATTCAGCATGTCCTCAGCTGAGAGGGCATTTGATTATTGTAACCAATCAGAAGGGTGCAGGCGAGATGAGGTGGTTGCCATGGATACATCTCCCCCGGGCTGTGACACAGGTGTGCTGGCAGGTGGGCCTGCTGGTCCACGTAGTGGGTACACTCAACTGTAATCCTGATGGCTTTGCTGTATATCAAGAGGCTAGTGTGTGTGTGTGTGTGTGTTAGAGGTCGACCAATTCATCGGAATGGCCGATTAATTAGGGCCGAGTTCAAGTTTTCATAACAATCAGTAATCGCCATATTTGGACACCGATCATGGCCAATTACATTGCACTCCACGAGGAGACTGTGTGGCAGGCTGACTACCTATTATGCGAGTGCAGCAAGGAGCCAAGGTAAGGTGCTAGCTAGCATTAAACGTATCTTATAAAAAACAATCAATCTTAACAAAATCACTAGTTCGTCACTAGTTCGTTGCAAACTAATTTGCCAGAATTTTACGTAATTATGACATAACATTGAAGGTTGTACAATGTAACAGGAGTATTTAGACTTAGGGATGCCACACGTTAGATAAAATAAGGAACGGTTCCGTATTTCACTGAAAGAATAAACATTTTATTTTCGAAATGATAGTTTCCGGATTTGACCATATTAATGACCTAAGGCTCGTATTTCTGTGTGTTATTATGTTATAATGAAGTCTATGATTTGATATTTGATAGAGCTTTCTGACTGAGCGGTGGTAGGTAGCAGCAGGCTCGTAAGCATTCATTCAAACAGCACTTTCGTGCGTTTGCCAGCAGCTCTTCTCAATGCTTCAAGCATTGAGCTGTTTATGACTTCGAGCCTATCAACTCCTGAGATTAGGCTGATGTAACCGATGTGAAATGGCTAGCTAGTTAGTGGGGTGCTAATAGCATTTCAAACGTCACTCGTTCTAAGACTTGGAGTAGTTGAGCGATGGGTAACGATGCTTCGAGGGTGGCTGTTGTCGATATGTTCCTGGTTCGAGCCCAGGTAGGGGCGAGGAGAGGGACGGAAGCTATACTGTTACACTGGCATTACTAAAGTGCCTATAAGAACATCCAATGGTCAAAGTTATGTGAAATAAAAATGGTATAGAGAGAAATAGTCCTATAATTCCTATAATAACCTCAACCTAAAACTTCTTACCTGGGAATATTGAAGAATCGTGCTAAAAGGAACCACCAGCTTTCATATTTTCTCATGTTCTGAGCTTAAACGTTAGCTTTTGTCAGGATTTGGCCAGGGTTGTTCCGGGTTTTTGTCAGTAGATGTCCCCATTGTGCTTTTTGTCCCTGTGTTTTTCCCTTGATCCCCATTATTGTTTGCACCTGTGTCTCGTTTCCCCTGATTGTATTTAAACCCTTTGTTTCCCTCAATGTGCTCTGTGTTTGTAATAAACATTTTCCGGGTGATTCTTGTGGTATTCTGTTTTTGTTTTTGTTTATTTTTTGAGTTTCTTTTGAGTTTTTTGTGTTTTTCCTACCACCTTTTGGATTTGCCATTTTTTGTATTTTAGGATTTTTCTTTATTAAATACACCGTCTTAAGTACTGCTGTGTCTGCCTCATCTTCTGGGTTCTGCTGACTATTCGTGGCTCAGTTGGTTAAGTGACTGTTTCTCACTCCGGAGACCCAGGTTCGAAACTGGGTCCTGACAGAAACACAGAGCCAAAAATGAACCCAGAGGCAGCCAGTTCCCAGGACCTTTTTGCCACGCTGTCCCACCACCAGGAGACTGTCCAACGCCACGAAGCCGCCCTGGTTCAGCAAGAGGCCTTAATGGCTACACATTCTCATCTTCTGTCGGAGATGCTGACTTCCATAAAGCAGATATCTGATCGACTTACCCCGGCAACGGTTCCCGTCCCAGTACCTCAGGTTCACGTACCCATGGCAGTTAACCCCCTGGCTGAACCTCGTCTTCCACCTCCCCAACGGTTCTCAGGTGATCCAAGTGCTTGTAAAGGCTTTCTCACTCAATGTTCTCTCTCCTTTGAGCTGCAACCTTCGTCGTTTCCCACCGACCGGTCTAAGATCGCATATATCAACCCTGCTGTCGGAAAAAGCCCTGGCCTGGGCTACTGCTGTGTGGGATGCCCATAGTTCCTGCTGTGCCAGCTACTCTGCCTTTGCTGAGGAATTCAAACGAGTGTTTCAAGGCCCAAGCAGTGGTTCTGACTCAGCCAAACAGCTCCTGACTCTCCATCAAGGTTGGCGCAGGAGGACTATGCCATCCAGTTCCGCACGGTGGCAGCAGCGATGGCTGGAACAACGAGGCGCTCACGGTGTGCTTTCTGAAAGGCCTTTCCGACTGTATCCAAGATGAACTGGCCACTCGGGAACCACCGGTTCTCGAGTCCCTGATCAAGTTGGCCTCACGCATTGACCAGCGTCTGAGAGAGAGAGAACTCAACCGAGACCTCTAGCCCCTATCAGTCCCAGCTCCGAGTCCCCACCTTTATCATCGCTGGCTCCACCGGATGCAGATTGGACGCATCTCCCAGGCTGAAGAGACCGCCGGATGAGGAGCGACGCTGTCTATATTGCGGCAAACCGGGCCATTTCCGTTCCACGTGTCCCGGGCTCCAGGGAAACGCTCTGTCCCGTAAGACCGGGGGAACTGTAAGGAAACATAGTCCTCCCATCCGTCCAACTCCCGTCTGCTCATTCCAGTCACCCTCTCCTGGGACAAACAAAAGCTTCACCTTCAAGCCTTGGGAGACTCTGGAGCCGCAGGTAACTTCATGGATGGTGTCTGGGCGAAGGAGAATGGCGTTCCCTCTGAACCTCTAAGTGACCCCATGAGGGTTACTACATTGGATGGAAGCCCTTTGGGATCTGGACTTGTCACTCATGTCATACCTTTGAGACTTTCAGTTTCACAACACCAGGAATTGATGAACTTTCATTTGATCTCCTGTTCCGAGTTCCCTCTCGTCCTTTACCCCTGGCTTCACAGCCATAACCCTCACATCGACTGGTCTGTGGGCACTATCAAGCAGTGGGGTCCTACGTGCCAAGCTACTTGTATTTTCCAGAATTCCCGAGTTCTATTCCCGAGTCTTTAGAATCCATCGACCTGACCCGAGTTCCCGAATGTTACCATGACCTCAAACTGGTGTTTAAAACAGAGGGCCACCATGCTAATTGAACATAGATCTTATTCGATGTTTTGGGCAAATTGCCCCCAGGGGTCGGATCTTTTATATTAACGAGCTGCTATTACCTAATCAAGGACTCTCTGGAAGCAGGCCTCATTCCATCAACCTCCCCGGCGGGAGCAGGGTTTTTCTTTGTGGCCAAGAAAGATGGTGGATTACGTCCTTGCATTATTCAATGACATAACTGTCCGTAACCGTTACCCGCTCCCCTTATGGCCACAGCCTTAAGGAAGCAGTTGTTTTCACTAAGCTTGACCTGCGGAACGCATACCATCTTGTGCGGATCAGACCTGGTGACGATGGAAGACCGCTTTCAAAACGCCTACTGGTCACTATGAATACTTGGTGATGCCCTCCTGACCACAGTGTGTTCCAAGCGCTCATAAACGATGTGCTTAGGGATATTCATATTTGTGTTCGTTTACTTGGATGACATCCTCATCTTTTCGAGCTCCCTTCAACACACTAAGCATGTCAGACAAGTACTAAACGCCTCCTGGACAGCCATCTGTACGTTAAGCAAAAATGATTCCATTCAATACAATTCCTGGGATTTGTAGTGGAACCCGGTCGAGTCCAAATGGACCCTAGGAAGGTAGGGGCATTGGCCCACCCCAAATCCGTTAAGGATGTTCATTTCTGGGCTTCACAAACTTTTACCGCAAGTTCATCAAGAACTTCAGTTTGGTGGTCCTTGCTTTAACCAAAGGTGGCAATGCAAGGTTTGTGTGGGGAAGAGAAGCTGAGACGGCCTTCCAAGGACTCAAGCAGCGCGTCCTCTCTGCTCCCATCCTGATTTGGATGAACCATTTGTGGTGGAGGTAGACGCATCAGGGTTGGTGTTGGAGCTGTCCTGTCTCAGAGGGTGAAGACAGAAGCTTCATCCGTGCGCTTTCTTCTCACACCGGCTTACCCCGACTCTACGATGTGGGGGATCTCTCCTAGCGGTTAAGATGGCATTGAAGGAATGGAGACACTGGCTCGAGGGGCTTCTCACCCGTTTCAAGTGCTTACGGACCACAAAAATCTGGAGTATATCCAGCAGGCTTGAACTCTCAAGCTAGATGGTCTGTTTGTCTTCAATCATTCAGTTTATCTTATCTCTCTCAAACCGGATGCCCTGTCCCGAGTCTACGCTCCTGCCATTCGAGATGACACGGACATGCCTGTCCTTCCTGCTGCTAAGATTGTGGCTCCGATCTCGTGGCAAGTTGAGGATACCGTGAGACGTGCTCAAGCTAGCGATAAAGAGAATGGTTGTTTGTCCCCAAGGCAGTGAGGACTCAGGTCCTTCTGTGGGGGCACTCCTCTCGCCTCACCTGTCATCCGGGCGTAGTACCTGGAGTTCATCCAGCGTAAGTTCTGGTGGCCTATTCTGATGAAAGAGCAGTAATGCCTGCTGCCAGGGCAAATTTACCTATCAAGATGCACACTTACCTGTTCCCCACAGACCCTGGTCCCATATCTCATTGGACTTTATTACTGGACTTCCTCCATCCCATGGCAATATCCTAGTCATAATCGACAGGTTTTCAAAGAGGTGCCAGGTTCGTCCCTCTGACTATTACCTTCTGCCAAGAAACGGCTGAGTTGGTAATTAATCATGTGTTCCGAGTCTTCGGCATTCCTCAAGATGTGGTTTCTGACAGAGGTCCCCAGTTCGCCTCAAGGTTTTGGAAGGCCTTCTGCCAACTCATGGGGGCTTCTGCCAGTCTATCTTCAGGGTACCATCCAGTCCAACGGCCAAACAGAGAGGATGAATCAAGAGCTGGAAACCACCCTCCGATGTATGTCCACCCATCCACATGGTCATCCTTTATTGTTTGGGCACAAACACCTTGCGCTCCTCCTCCACTGGTATGTCCCCGCACTGTCAGTTTGGCTATGCTCCTCCATTGTTCCCGGACCAGGAGGCAGAAGTCAGAGTGCCTTCAGCCTTGAGGTTCGTCAGTGGGCTGTGGAGGAAGACCCGTCTGCTGATGTTCCTCACAGAGATATCAACAACAAGCCAACAGACCCCGTCCCGGGCCTACCCTGCGCCCGGCCAGAGAGTCTGGCTTTCCACAAGAGACTTACCTCTACGGGTGGAGTCTCGCAAGCTGTCCCAAAAATACATCGGTCCCTTCAAGGTTGCCAGGAGAGTTAACCTGTTTCTTATCGCCTACAGTACTTAATCCCACATTTCATGTGTCATTGTCCTGTTGTTTTCTCCCCTTGTCCCGGCAGACAGACCTCCCCCTCCGCCTCGTGTCATTGGAGGCCAGCCCTTTTAGATCAGTGACCGGATGATGATTCCCGCCGGGTGCACGGAACAGTATCTGGTGGACTGGGAAGGCTACGGTCCTGAGGAGCGCTCCTGGGTTCCTGCCAAAGACATCCTGGACCCTGACCTCATTCGTCAGTTCAGGGTCCTCCACCCTGAGAGAGCTGGTAGGAACGTCTTCCTAGTTGTCAGGATTTGGCCAGGGTTGTTCCGGGTTTTTGTCAGTAGATGTCCCCATTGTGCTTTTTGTCCCTGTGTTTTTCCCTTGATCCCCATTATTGTTTGCACCTGTGTCTCGTTTCCCCTGATTGTATTTAAACCCTTTGTTTCCCTCAGTTCTGTGCTCTGTGTTTGTATGTTAGCACCCTGCCCTAGTGTTCTGTGTGCTCTTGTCGATTCCGGGTGAAGTTCTTGTGGTATTCTGTTTTTTGTTTTTGTTTATTTTTTGGTGAGTTTCTTTTGAGGTCTTTTTGTGTTTTTCCTACCACCTTTTGGATTTGCCATTTTTTGTATTTTAGGATTTTTTCTTTATTAAATACACCGTCTTAAGTACTGCTGTGTCTGCCTCATCTTCTGGGTTCTGCTGACTATTCGTGGCTCAGTTGGTTAAGTGACTGTTTCTCACTCCGGAGACCCAGGTTCGAAACCGGGTCCTGACAGCTTTTTTACATGGCACATATTGCACTTTTACTTTCTTCTCCAACACTTTGTTTTTGCATTATTTAAACCAAATTGAACATGTTTCATTATTTATTTGAGGCTAAATTGATTTGATCGATGTATTATATTAAGTTAAAATAAGTGTTAATTCAGTATTGTTGTAATTGTCATTATTACAAATACATAAATCGTCAGATTAATCGGTATCTGCTTTTTTTTAGTCCTCCACTAATCGGCATTGTTATCAGCGCTGAAAAATCATAATCGGTCGACCTACAGTGTGTGTGTGTGTGTTTCTATGCGTGGAAGGGGAATGTGATCAGTGTATTAACACACACCAGACTTAGACAGGATTACTAGCAGATTAAATAGAGAGGTGTGTGGACCTGGAGGCACTGAAGCAACATCTGTAGATCAGGTATGTGTGGTGGTTTGTAAGCTACTTGTGTGTGTGGGAAATAGGATGGACTGTTTGGAGATTTAAGGGCTCAGGGAGAATAGCTTTGCTCTCTTTCTCCCTCTCTCATTCTCTCTCTCTCTCTCTCTCTCTCTCTCTCTCTCTCTCTCCCTGTCTCTCACCCTCTCTCTCGCTCTATCTCTGTCTGTCTGTCTCATCATCTTACTCTCTGTACCTATTAGGTCGACAGCCCATAGATGCAGTAGAGGATAAATGAGAATGATTGAGTGAGTGCAATCAGTGTGTGTATGTGTGTGTATTCTGATGAAAGAGCAGTAATTGCCTGTTTATATGATGCACACTGTAGGGAGCAGGAATGAACTGCATTATAATGAAGCTGCTTTCACTGAGGTGTGTGTGTGTGTGTATAGGGGCATCACTTCCCCCTCTCCTACTGAAGGTGAGGTATAATGGACTGTCTGCGGTAGTTCGTTACGCTAACAAGCACTCAGCTCTCACCCATTGCCCAAGTGACAGAAAAGGCTATGATTTGTCCACAACATGCAGCACAAACAGGAAACGATGTACTGGGTTAGATTAGATACAAAGATACAGGAAGTGGGTGTGTCTGCAGTTGGCTTACCCCCCCCCCATCCCCATCCCCAGCCCTCTCTCAATCTGCTGACTTTGTTGATCATCTTTGTCCTGATTTCCTACAGTACTGTCTTTGTCCTACAGTCATATGGCATTACATATCCACTCCTTTTAGATCAGTGAGGATGATGAAACATAGAACAGAGACTAGTAAGGCTCTCAAATGTATTGTTGTTCACCCACACCCACTCTTCTGTTCAATCTCATGTAGTTATTTAGTGGGCTCTTTCATCCAGTAATTTGAGAGGTATTGTCTGGCTGCTTTGCTGTGTGGGCTGTTGGTTGTGTGTATAGGGACCTGGCTTTGTAGTTTAGCTGTGGTAGTTCCCTTTGGCCCTACAGAATATAGCGTTATGGTCATTTATTCTATGTGAATGCTGTTGTAGTTAACATTATTAGGCCCACTCTCTTATTGGTTGTTGTTTAAGTTGTAACAATGTGATTGGTTGTTGTTGCTGTTGTTCCAGTGTGATTGGGCATTGCTAACGGTCCTCTCTCTGTTCCTTCTAACAGTCATGCGGAGGAACCAGTTTGCGGCGGACGTGTGCTGTAGGAAAGGCTCCCGCAACGCACTGCAGGAACTCTACAACCCCACGCAGGTAGAAACCATCTCTCTCTCTCTCTCTCTCTCTCTCTCTCTCTCTCTCTCTCCCTCTCCCTCTCCCTCTCTCTCTCTCTCTCTCTCTCTCTCTCTCTCTCTCTCTCTCTCTCTCTCTCTCTCTCTCTCTCTCTCTCTCTCTCTCTCTCTCTCTCTCTCTCTCTCTCTCTCTCTCTCTCTCTCTCTCTCTCTGTCTCTCTCTCTCTCTCTCTCTCTCTCTCTCTCTCTCTCTCTCTCTCTAGACCCCACTGTTTTAGGCCTGACTCAGACACACATTTGAAAGACCGTGACCCTGGCTGTTTTTAGCCTTGTCCTCCCTTTCCCTCCAAATGTGTGTGTGCAGGTGTATGTGTGTGTCACTAAGCCTGGGTCCCTGCTACTCTGTCGTTATTAATTTATTACGTCTGTATGACAACAACCGCTGCATGATGGACGAGCGCCATGGAAACCTATATTCCGTTACCGTGGCGATAGTCCCCTTCCGGGGGATGCCTTTATTTAGCGTAACGGTCGATTGCATAGTTAGTATTACACATTTCACATCTTTTAAGTCTTTTTCAGAGCACTGCATTCTCCCTTTAAGTACAATAAGCTCTGCTTACATCTGCTTACATTACTGTAACCACAAAACAAATGGTGAAGTATTATATATAATGTGGGGGAGAGGAGTGAATGGTGTGCCTGAGGTGTTTTGAGCCGAGTTGGTTGAAGAGACCTTGCTGCGTTTGCTTGTCGGGCTACTGTGGTTCTTTCTGTATTTTTCCAGATGCAGAAATGGCTGTGTATCCAATAGCACTGCGATAATAGTGTTGTATTCTCACGGGTGGTTGTCATCCTCAGTGTATCACTCATACTGAAGTCTCTCAGAACAGTCAGCAAACCACTGTTGGTGATACTATCACAATGATGGATAGGCTAGTTTCTCCTTCACTCCTCTGCAATAATTATCTCCCTATCTGTTGTTTACAATGGTTTTGTGTTTCTCTGTGTCTATATACACTGAGTATATTGGACCAAACATTAGGAACACCTTCGTAATATCGAGTTGCTCTCAGAACGGACTCAATTCGTCCGGGTATGGACTCTCTGGAGGAGGTTACAACCTAGCTTCATCTAGCCTGTATAATACTGTTTGCCTTGTTTCTTCGGGGCATGGACTCTAAAAGGTGTCAAAAGCGTTCCAAAGGGATGCTGGCCCATGTTGACTCAGTGCTTCCCACAGTTGTGTCAAGTTGGCTGGATGTCCTTTGGATGGTGAACCATTGTTGATAAACACGGGAAACTGTTGAGCGTGAAAAACCCAGCAGTGCTGCAGTTCTTGACACAAACCGGTGTGCCTGGCAACTACTACCATACACCGTTCAAACTCAGAAGTCTTTCGTCTTACCCATTCACCCTGAATGGCACACATACACAATCCATGTCTGAATTGTCTCAAGGCTGAAAATCCTTCTGTAAACTGTCTCCTCCCCTTCATCTACACTGATTGGTGGATTTAACAGGTGACATCAATAAGGGATCATAACTTTCACCTGGATTCATCTGGTCAGTCTGTCATGGAAAGAACAGGTGTTCTTAATGTTTTGTACACTCAGTGTATATCTATCATGCACACTCTCTTATAAACTCCTCACTCTCTTTCTCTCTCTCTCTCTCTCTCTCTCTCTCTCTCATAAACTCTCTCTCTCATAAACTTCTCTCTCTCTCTCAAACTCCTCTCTCTCTCTCTCTCTCTCTCTCTCTCTCTCTCTCTCTCTCTCTCTCATAAACTCCCCTCTCACTCTCTCTTTGCAAACTATTCACCACAGAACACATTTTAAAAGTATACAAGAAGCCATCAAACTGGTGTTTAACAGCTAAGATTAGACTGGGTGCACGTGGACATATATCATTTTCCGCCAGGGAGTTTTCCACACCTCCTCACTCATGTAAAGTCCCATTGATATGATATGTGTGAGGTCAAAGGGCAGAGAGGGGTACTGGAGCTAGTGTAAGCCCCAGTGTGGTGTCTGATGTCTGGGGTAGTGTTTTGGAAGACGAGTGGGGATTTGTGGGGTTGAGAGAGGGAGTGGGGGGTCAGAATGATGTAAGAGGCACTGTGCTAGTATGTGTGCCCTGCCACCCACTACCCAATCCTAGAGCGCCTGATGAGGTACGAGAGGGTAACAAGGTGCCATTGATTGTTGGAATGTCTGACTGGGAAGCTCTCTTTCTCCCGCTCTCTCGCTGTCTCTCCCTCTCTTGCCCTCTCTCCCTCTCCTGCCCTCTCTCCATCTGTATCTTGGAGGAGAGAGAGAGAGGGCAGGAGAGGGAGAGACAGCGAGGGAGAGACAGCGAGAGAGAGAGAGAGAGAGTGAGAGAGAGTGAGAGCAAGAGAGAGTGAGAGAGAGTGAGAGAGTGAGAGTGAGTGAGAGAGAGAGAGACAGACAGACAGACAGACAGACAGACAGACAGACAGACAGACAGACAGACAGACAGACAGAGTGCAATTAAAATGGAGAGGGAAAACAGAAAGAAAGACTGAGAATGTTGTGAGAGGGAAAGAGGGTAATGAATAGAAATCGAGCTGTTTGTGTGTGTTGTCAGAATTTATTTCCATTGTAAAGTATTTAGTGCATGTCTGTAATGTCTTTTCCTTGATTTGTCAGACCGCAGCGAGACTAGCTGTTGCCATTGGCGGTCAAGTGGTTCCTCTCCCCAGGCACCTCAGCCTCTGAGCTGTCAGATGTCTCTACAGTTTATACCAGGTCATCTTAGTAACCTCAACACCAGCTCTACCGTCTGTATCCCAGGACTACGTGCGCGCACACACACACACACACACACACACACACACACACACAGACACAGACACACACACACACACACACACACACACACACACACACACACACACACACACACACACACACACACACACACACACACACACACACACACACACACACACACACACACACACACACGACCATCACATTGCAATACTCCTCTCATCTCTGCTGCGGCTGCAAGTCACCAGTTATCTGACTGATCAGATGTGCTCCATTGGATTCAAGCCAGGAGACACAGGCCTTCATTCCCATATGGGTTAATAGTTTCACCTCCTGTATGGTAATACCTTCCTCCCAGGCTGATGAGTACTGCAGAATATATACACTCACAATACTGTCATTACCAACCCAGGGCCTACTTGTTAAATGCTGATGCAGAGATCTGACTGCGATGTTTGGAAGGGAACTGTTGCACAGCCCCCTGGCTGGGACATAACTGGGATGAATGGAACTGCGCTATTGTGAGCTGTATTGTGGTGTCAGTGGAGCGGAGGAGAATGATAACACGTGTGCTGTATGTGTAGACAGCAGATAAACCTGTCTGGGTAGTAGCAGAGGAACAGTGAGAGCTGTCTGTATTAACCCTTTAGGCAGTACTAGGAGCTTATATTGTTTTTCGTTGAATATTCTGTGTGTGATGGTGTGTGTGTGATTCTGTGTGTGTGTGTGTGTCTGTGTGTGTGATTCTGTGTGTGTGTGTGTGTGTGTGTGTGTGTGTGTGTGTTTTTGTGTGTGTGTGTGTGTGTGTGTGTGTGTGTGTGTGTGTGTGTGTGTGTGTGTGTGTGTGTGTGTGTGGGCCTTCATGTCAATGGTTTAGACAGCTTAATCTTTAAACAGATGCTGTGTTTACCCCTCTAAACCCTGCTCTGGTTGGATTCTCAAACCTCCCCTGGCTGGTTTTGGTTGGATGATTGGACGCTGGGCTAAAAATGTTGATGACTGAAGAGGCATGTACAGTGCAGCATGGAACAGGATAAGAGAGAGGCAGATTTGGAGCCTGCGGTTTACATGATGTCATGGCAGAAGTCTTCTATCCTGTTTTCCTCAATGAGAGAGTGGCCTGTCAGCATAGATGTCCCCCAGCTCCACTTATCCCTCCTCTCTCTCTCACCCTCGCTCTCTCTCTCTCTCTCTGCCGTTGAATCACAGCAACGTTGCATCAGTCAAATATGATACCAACCAACTGTCTTTCTCATACGAGTGGTGTGTGCGTGTGTGTGTTCTCACGGTGGTTGGTGAAAGCAGACAGTCTACAGCCCTCCTCTCAGGAAGTAGATCTATCGTCTGTGAGGGCGAGACTCAACAGGCACACGGGGGAAAGTCTCTCACCTGAACACAACAAACGACCACCACACCCCAACCTCGCCTGGCCTGGAGCAGATTACACACATACAAACACAGTGTGTGTGTGTGTGTGTCTGTGTGCGTGATTCTGTGTGTGTGTGTGTGTGTGTGTGTGTCGGGAGATGTTGATAGCTCAGGGAAAGTGGGAGCAGTTTGTCATTATCATCTATAATTAGGACTTCCTCTTTCCCTGCCTCTGTGTGCGTCTTACATACATACACACACACTCCGGTCCACTCCATCAGTATAGCGTTGTGTATACTCACATACTCTGTCCGGTGGTGTGTTAAGTGCAGGTATGCAATCTTAGGCTTCACCAGAGCTGTGGATACTATACATCTGTCATGTCTCTGGTAGACTGTAGATACTATACATCTGTCATGTCTCTGGTAGACTGTAGATACTATACACCTGTCATGTCTCTGGTAGACTGTAGATACTATACACCTGTCATGTCTCTGGTAGACTGTAGATACTATACACCTGTCATGTCTCTGGTAGACTGTAGATACTATACACCTGTCATGTCTCTGGTAGACTGTAGATACTATACATCTGCCATGTCTCTGGTAGACTGTAGATACTATACACCTGTCATGTCTCTGGTAGACTGTAGATACTATACACCTGTCATGTCTCTGGTAGACTGTAGATACTATACACCTGTCATGTCTCTGGTCGACTGTAGATACTATACATCTGTCATGTCTCTGGTAGACTGTAGATACTATACACCTGTCATGTCTCTGGTAGACTGTAGATACTATACACCTGTCATGTCTCTGGTAGACTGTAGATACTATACACCTGTCATGTCTCTGGTCTGGTATACTCTGCCATGGTAGACTGTAGATACTATACACCTGTCATGTCTCTGGTAGACTGTAGATACTATACATCTGTCATGTCATGTCTCTGGTAGACTGTAGATACTATACACCTGTCATGTCTCTGGTAGACTGTAGATACTATACACCTGTCATGTCTCTGGTAGACTGTAGATACTATACACCTGTCATGTCTCTGGTAGACTGTAGATACTATACATCTGTCATGTCTCTGGTAGACTGTAGATACTATACATCTCTGGTAGACTGTAGATACTATACACCTGTCATGTCTCTGGTAGACTGTAGATACTATACACCTGTCATGTCTCTGGTAGACTGTAGATACTCATCTGTCATGTCTCTGGTAGACTGTAGATACTATACACCTGTCATGTCTCTGGTGGACTGTAGATACTATACATCTGTCATGTCTCTGGTAGACTGTAGATACTATACACCTGTCATGTCTCTGGTAGACTGTAGATACTATACACCTGTCATGTCTCTGGTAGACTGTAGATACTATACACCTGTCATGTCTCTGGTAGACTGTAGATACTATACACCTGTCATGTCTCTGGTAGACTGTAGATACTATACATCTGTCATGTCTCTGGTCCTCTGGTAGACTGTAGATACTATACACCTGTCATGTCTCTGGTAGACTGTAGATACTATACACCTGTCATGTCTCTGGTAGACTGTAGATACTATACACCTGTCATGTCTCTGGTAGACTGTAGATACTATACACCTGTCATGTCTCTGGTAGACTGTAGATACTATACACCTGTCATGTCTCTGGTAGACTGTAGATACTATACACCTGTCATGTCTCTGGTAGACTGTAGATACTATACATCTGTCATGTCTCTGGTAGACTGTAGATACTATACACCTGTCATGTCTCTGGTAGACTGTAGATACTATACATGTCTGTCATGTCTCTGTCATGTCTCTGGTAGACTGTAGATACTATACACCTGTCATGTCTCTGGTAGACTGTAGATACTATACACCTGTCATGTCTCTGGTAGACTGTAGATACTATACATCTGTCATGTCTCTGGTAGACTGTAGATACTATACACCTGTCATGTCTCTGGTAGACTGTAGATACTATACACCTGTCATGTCTCTGGTAGACTGTAGATACTATACACCTGTCATGTCTCTGGTAGACTGTAGATACTATACATCTGTCATGTCTCTGGTAGACTGTAGATACTATACACCTGTCATGTCTCTGGTAGACTGTAGATACTATACACCTGTCATGTCTCTGGTAGACTGTAGATACTATACATCTGTCATGTCTCTGGTAGACTGTAGATACTATACACCTGTCATGTCTCTGGTAGACTGTAGATACTATACACCTGTCATGTCTCTGGTAGACTGTAGATACTATACACCTGTCATGTCTCTGGTAGACTGTAGATACTATACATCTGTCATGTCTCTGGTCTGTCTGGTCATGTCTCTGGTACTGTAGATACTATACACCTGTCATGTCTCTGGTAGACTGTAGATATTATACACCTGTCATGTCTCTGGTAGACTGTAGATACTATACACCTGTCATGTCTCTGGTAGACTGTAGATACTATACACCTGTCATGTCTCTGGTAGACTGTAGATACTATACATCTGTCATGTCTCTGGTAGACTGTAGATACTATACACCTGTCATGTCTCTGGTAGACTGTAGATACTATACACCTGTCATGTCTCTGGTCCTCTGGTAGACTGTAGATACTATACACCTGTCATGTCTCTGGTAGACTGTAGATACTATACACCTGTCATGTCTCTGGTAGACTGTAGATACTATACACCTGTCATGTTTCTGGTAGACTGTAGATACTATACACCTGTCATGTCTCTGGTAGACTGTAGATACTATACATCTGTCATGTCTCTGGTAGACTGTAGATACTATACATCTGTCATGTCTCTGGTAGACTGTAGATACTATACACCTGTCATGTCTCTGGTAGACTGTAGATACTATACACCTGTCATGTCTCTGGTAGACTGTAGATACTATACACCTGTCATGTCTCTGGTAGACTGTAGATACTATACATCTGTCATGTCTCTGGTAGACTGTAGATACTATACACCTGTCATGTCTCTGGTAGACTGTAGATACTATACACCTGTCATGTCTCTGGTAGACTGTAGATACTATACACCTGTCATGTCTCTGGTAGACTGTAGATACTATACACCTGTCATGTCTCTGGTAGACTGTAGATACTATACACCTGTCATGTCTCTGGTAGACTGTAGATACTATACACCTGTCATGTCTCTGGTAGACTGTAGATACTATACACCTGTCATGTCTCTGGTAGACTGTAGATACTATACACCTGTCATGTCTCTGGTAGACTGTAGATACTATACACCTGTCATGTCTCTGGTAGACTGTAGATACTATACACCTGTCATGTCTCTGGTAGACTGTAGATACTATACACCTGTCATGTCTCTGGTAGACTGTAGATACTATACACCTGTCATGTCTCTGGTAGACTGTAGATACTATACATCTGTCATGTCTCTGGTAGACTGTAGATACTATACACCTGTCATGTCTCTGGTAGACTGTAGATACTATACACCTGTCATGTATCTGGTTCTCTGGTAGACTGTAGATACTATACACCTGTCATGTCTCTGGTAGACTGTAGATACTATACACCTGTCATGTCTCTGGTAGACTGTAGATACTATACACCTGTCATGTCTCTGGTAGACTGTAGATACTATACACCTGTCATGTCTCTGGTAGACTGTAGATACTATACACCTGTCATGTCTCTGGTAGACTGTAGATACTATACATCTGTCATGTCTCTGGTCCTCTGGTAGACTGTAGATACTATACACCTGTCATGTCTCTGGTAGACTGTAGATACTATACACCTGTCATGTCTCTGGTAGACTGTAGATACTATACACCTGTCATGTCTCTGGTAGACTGTAGATACTATACACCTGTCATGTCTCTGGTAGACTGTAGATACTATACACCTGTCATGTCTCTGGTAGACTGTAGATACTATACACCTGTCATGTCTCTGGTAGACTGTAGATACTATACACCTGTCATGTCTCTGGTAGACTGTAGATACTATACACCTGTCATGTCTCTGGTAGACTGTAGATACTATACACCTGTCATGTCTCTGGTAGACTGTAGATACTATACACCTGTCATGTCTCTGGTAGACTGTAGATACTATACACCTGTCATGTCTCTGGTCGACTGTAGATACTATACACCTGTCATGTCTCTGGTAGACTGTAGATACTATACATCTGCCATGTCTCTGGTAGACTGTAGATACTATACACCTGTCATGTCTCTGGTAGACTGTAGATACTATACATCTGTCATGTCTCTGGTCGACTGTAGATACTATACACCTGTCATGTCTCTGGTAGACTGTAGATACTATACATTGTCATGTCATGTCTCTGGTCGACTGTAGATACTATACACCTGTCATGTCTCTGGTAGACTGTAGATACTATACATCTGCCATGTCTCTGGTAGACTGTAGATACTATACACCTGTCATGTCTCTGGTAGACTGTAGATACTATACATCTGTCATGTCTCTGGTAGACTGTAGATACTATACATCTGTCATGTCTCTGGTAGACTGTAGATACTATACACCTGTCATGTCTCTGGTAGACTGTAGATACTATACACCTGTCATGTATCTGGTTCTCTGGTAGACTGTAGATACTATACACCTGTCATGTCTCTGGTAGACTGTAGATACTATACATCTGTCATGTCTCTGGTAGACTGTAGATACTATACACCTGTCATGTCTCTGGTAGACTGTAGATACTATACATCTGTCATGTCTCTGGTAGACTGTAGATACTATACACCTGTCATGTCTCTGGTAGACTGTAGATACTATACACCTGTCATGTCTCTGGTAGACTGTAGATACTATACACCTGTCATGTCTCTGGTCGACTGTAGATACTATACATCTGTCATGTCTCTGGTCTGTAGATACTCTGGTAGACTGTAGATACTATACACCTGTCATGTCTCTGGTAGACTGTAGATACTATACACCTGTCATGTCTCTGGTAGACTGTAGATACTATACACCTGTCATGTCTCTGGTAGACTGTAGATACTATACACCTGTCATGTCTCTGGTAGACTGTAGATACTATACACCTGTCATGTCTCTGGTAGACTGTAGATACTATACACCTGTCATGTCTCTGGTAGACTGTAGATACTATACACCTGTCATGTCTCTGGTAGACTGTAGATACTATACACCTGTCATGTCTCTGGTAGACTGTAGATACTATACACCTGTCATGTCTCTGGTAGACTGTAGATACTATACACCTGTCATGTCTCTGGTAGACTGTAGATACTATACACCTGTCATGTCTCTGGTAGACTGTAGATACTATACACCTGTCATGTCTCTGGTAGACTGTAGATACTATACACCTGTCATGTCTCTGGTAGACTGTAGATACTATACACCTGTCATGTCTCTGGTAGACTGTAGATACTATACACCTGTCATGTCTCTGGTAGACTGTAGATACTATACACCTGTCATGTCTCTGGTAGACTGTAGATACTATACACCTGTCATGTCTCTGGTAGACTGTAGATACTATACACCTGTCATGTCTCTGGTAGACTGTAGATACTATACACCTGTCATGTCTCTGGTAGACTGTAGATACTATACATCTGTCATGTCTCTGGTAGACTGTAGATACTATACACTGTGTCATGTCTCTGGTAGACTGTAGATACTATACACCTGTCATGTCTCTGGTAGACTGTAGATACTATACACCTGTCATGTCTCTGGTAGACTGTAGATACTATACACCTGTCATGTCTCTGGTAGACTGTAGATACTATACATCTGTCATGTCTCTGGTAGACTGTAGATACTATACACCTGTCATGTCTCTGGTAGACTGTAGATACTATACACCTGTCATGTCTCTGGTAGACTGTAGATACTATACACCTGTCATGTCTCTGGTAGACTGTAGATACTATACACCTGTCATGTCTCTGGTAGACTGTAGATACTATACACCTGTCATGTCTCTGGTCCTCTGGTAGACTGTAGATACTATACACCTGTCATGTCTCTGGTAGACTGTAGATACTATACACCTGTCATGTCTCTGGTCCTCTGGTAGACTGTAGATACTATACACCTGTCATGTCTCTGGTAGACTGTAGATACTATACACCTGTCATGTCTCTGGTAGACTGTAGATACTATACACCTGTCATGTCTCTGGTAGACTGTAGATACTATACACCTGTCATGTCTCTGGTAGACTGTAGATACTATACATCTGTCATGTCTCTGGTAGACTGTAGATACTATACACCTGTCATGTCTCTGGTAGACTGTAGATACTATACACCTGTCATGTCTCTGGTAGACTGTAGATACTATACACCTGTCATGTCTCTGGTAGACTGTAGATACTATACACCTGTCATGTCTCTGGTCCTCTGGTAGACTGTAGATACTATACACCTGTCATGTCTCTGGTAGACTGTAGATACTATACACCTGTCATGTCTCTGGTAGACTGTAGATACTATACACCTGTCATGTCTCTGGTAGACTGTAGATACTATACACCTGTCATGTCTCTGGTAGACTGTAGATACTATACATCTGTCATGTCTCTGGTAGACTGTAGATACTATACACCTCTGTCATGTCTCTGGTAGACTGTAGATACTATACACCTGTCATGTCTCTGGTAGACTGTAGATACTATACACCTGTCATGTCTCTGGTAGACTGTAGATACTATACACCTGTCATGTCTCTGGTAGACTGTAGATACTATACACCTGTCATGTCTCTGGTAGACTGTAGATACTATACACCTGTCATGTCTCTGGTAGACTGTAGATACTATACATCTGTCATGTCTCTGGTCCTCTGGTAGACTGTAGATACTATACACCTGTCATGTCTCTGGTAGACTGTAGATACTATACACCTGTCATGTCTCTGGTAGACTGTAGATACTATACACCTGTCATGTCTCTGGTAGACTGTAGATACTATACACCTGTCATGTCTCTGGTAGACTGTAGATACTATACATCTGTCATGTCTCTGGTAGACTGTAGATACTATACACCTGTCATGTCTCTGGTAGACTGTAGATACTATACACCTGTCATGTCTCTGGTTCTCTGGTAGACTGTAGATCCTATACACCTGTCATGTCTCTGGTTCTCTGGTAGACTGTAGATACTATACACCTGTCATGTCTCTGGTAGACTGTAGATACTATACACCTGTCATGTCTCTGGTAGACTGTAGATACTATACACCTGTCATGTCTCTGGTAGACTGTAGATACTATACACCTGTCATGTCTCTGGTCCTCTGGTAGACTGTAGATACTATACACCTGTCATGTCTCTGGTAGACTGTAGATACTATACATCTGTCATGTCTCTGGTAGACTGTAGATACTATACATCTGTCATGTCTCTGGTAGACTGTAGATACTATACACCTGTCATGTCTCTGGTAGACTGTAGATACTATACACCTGTCATGTCTCTGGTAGACTGTAGATACTATACACCTGTCATGTCTCTGGTAGACTGTAGATACTATACACCTGTCATGTCTCTGGTAGACTGTAGATACTATACACCTGTCATGTCTCTGGTAGACTGTAGATACTATACATCTGTCATGTCTCTGGTCCTCTGGTAGACTGTAGATACTATACACCTGTCATGTCTCTGGTAGACTGTAGATACTATACACCTGTCATGTCTCTGGTAGACTGTAGATACTATACACCTGTCATGTCTCTGGTAGACTGTAGATACTATACACCTGTCATGTCTCTGGTAGACTGTAGATACTATACATCTGTCATGTCTCTGGTAGACTGTAGATACTATACACCTGTCATGTCTCTGGTAGACTGTAGATACTATACACCTGTCATGTCTCTGGTAGACTGTAGATACTATACACCTGTCATGTCTCTGGTCCTCTGGTAGACTGTAGATACTATACACCTGTCATGTCTCTGGTTCTCTGGTAGACTGTAGATACTATACACCTGTCATGTCTCTGGTCCTCTGGTAGACTGTAGATACTATACACCTGTCATGTCTCTGGTAGACTGTAGATATTATACACCTGTCATGTCTCTGGTAGACTGTAGATACTATACACCTGTCATGTCTCTGGTAGACTGTAGATACTATACACCTGTCATGTCTCTGGTAGACTGTAGATACTATACACCTGTCATGTCTCTGGTAGACTGTAGATACTATACACCTGTCATGTCTCTGGTAGACTGTAGATACTATACACCTGTCATGTCTCTGGTAGACTGTAGATACTATACACCTGTCATGTCTCTGGTAGACTGTAGATACTATACACCTGTCATGTCTCTGGTAGACATTTACATTACATTTACATTTAAGTCATTTAGACTGACGATCTTATCCTGTCATGTCTCTGGTAGACTGGTGAATTACACCTTCTGACATCCAGTGGAACTGGTAGCCACTTTACAATGTCATCTAAATCTGGGGGACTGTAGATACTTACTTATCCTATCCTAGGTATTCCTTGAAGAGGTGGGGTTTCAGGTGTCTCCGGAAGGTGGTGATTGACTCCGCTGTCCTGGCGTAGACTGTAGATTGTTACACCATTGTCATGTCCAGAGCAGCGAACAGTTTTGACTGGGCTGAGCGGGTAACTGTACTTCCTCAATGGTAGGGAGGCGAGCAGGCCAGATGTGGATGAACGCAGTGCCCTTGTCATGGGTGTAGGGCCTGATCAGAGCTGTAGATACTATACACCTGTCATGTCTCTGGTAGCTGTAGATAATACACCTGGTCTTGTAGCGGATGCGAGCTTCAACTGGAAGCCAGTGGAGATACGGAGGAGCACGTGTCATGTCTCTGGGAAGGTTGAACACCAGACGGGCTGTCATGTCTCTGGATGAGTTGTAGGGGCTTTAATACACCTGTCATGGAGCTCTGCCAGACTGTAGATACTAATAGACCTGATCATGTGCTCTGGATAGACTGTAGATACTATCCTGTCATGTCTCTGGTCTCTGGTATGACTGTAGATATGATACACCTGTCATGGGCCTCTGGTATGATGTAGATACTATACACCTGTCATGTCTCTGGTAGACTGTAGATCACGCCATCTGTCATGTCTCTGGGAGGAGGACACAATGGAGTTGTCAACCTGGTGGACTGTAGATCATGGAACCTGTCATGTCTCTGGTAGAAGAGCAGCTCCGTCTGTCATGTCTCTGCTAGACTGGTGATCCTATCCACCTGTCATGTCTCTGGTAGACATGCAGATATGCTATACACCTGTCACCTGGTCATCAGAAGGGGGAAAGGAGAAGATTACATTGTCATGTCTCTGGTAGCAATGATAGGAGAGACTGTAGATTATGACAGAGCCAAGTCTCTGGTGTATAGCGAGAATAGGAGACCTGAACAGTCCCTGGGGGACACCAGTGGTGAGAGCGCGTGGCTCTGAGACAGATACTATACACGTCACCTGGTAGGAGCGATACACCTGTCATGTCTCTGTAGACTGTAGATACTATACACCTGGGTCTCTGCGCCGGAGATGCCCAACTCGGTCAGGGTGGAGACTGAGGATCTGATGGTTCACAGTATCATGTCTCTGGTAGGTCTAGTAGGATGAGAGCAGATACACCTGTCATGCTCTGGTCCTGCGGTAGACTGTGATGCAGATACACCTGTCATGTCTCAGTTGAATGACTAGTCTTACACCTGTCTGATTTGGATCAACTGAAGGTCATTCTGAGAGATAGCGGGAGAGCTGTAGATACGGCACATTCAAGAGTTTTGGAGAGAAAAGAAAGAAGGGATACTGGTCTGTAGTTGTTGACATCTGTCATGTCTCGAGTGTAGGTTTTTGTAGATAGGGGTGCACCTCTCATGCTCTCTTGAAGACTGTAGATACTATACACCGGTCAGTGATGAGTTGATGAGTAGACTGTGATACTAACAGAAGGTCTCTGGTAATGGTCTGGAGAAGATACACCTGGGGATAGGGTCATGGTTGTTGGGTAGACTGTAGATACTAGAACCGTCATTTCATCTGGAGACTGTAGATACTAGAAAGAGGTCAGAGCACAGGGTAGACTGCAGTGTGAGCAGAACCAGTCATGTCGTTTGACTGTAGCAAACTATATCATGTCATGTCTCTGGTAGACTTTTCAAAATGGTTACATTTAAGTCATCTGCAGAGAGGGAGGAGGGGGGGAGGGGGAGGAGGATTCAGGAGGGAGGAGAAGGTGGCAAAGAGCTTCCTAGGGTTAGAGGCAGATGCTTGGAATTTAGAGTGGTAGAAAGTGGCTTTAGCAGCAGAGACAGAGGAGGAAAATGTAGAGAGGAGGGAGTGAAACCTGTGCCAGGTCCGCAGGTAGGGAGCGAGAGAGGTTCCTCCATTTCCGCTCGGCTGCCCGGAGCTCTGTTCTGTGAGCTCGCAATGAGTCATCGAGCCACGGAGCGGGAGGGGAGGACCATGGTCTCTGGAGGATAGGGGACATAGAGAGTCAAAGGATGCAGAAAGGGAAGAGAGGAGGGTTGATGAGGCAGAATCAGGAGAAAGGTTGGAGAACTATGAGCAGAGGGAAGAGATGTAGGATGGAAGAGGAAAGAGTAGCGGGGAGAGAGAGTCAAGGTTGGGACGGCGCGATACCATCCGAGTAGGGGCAGTGTGGGAAGTGTTGGATACAGAAGACCTACGCTAATGCAAAGGAGATTGGAATGACAAGTGGACTACACGTGTCGAATGTTCAGAAAGTTAAGCTTACGTAGCAAGAATCTTATTGACTAAAATGATTGAAATGATACAGTACTTGGTAGACTGCGCTAGCTGGTAGTGGCTGCGATGTTGACACTACACTAATCTGTCGTTCTGGGAGTGTAATAGTTTCTACAGTGCTGCTATGTCTCTGGCTGGCTAGCTAGCAGGTTAATTGTCGTTACTTTAAAAGAACGACAATAGCTGGCTAGCTAACCTGAAAATTGCTCTAGGCTACACAATTGTCTTAGATACAAAGACGGCTATGTAGCTAGCTAGCTACGATCAAACAAAACAAACCGTTGTACTGTAATAGTTACTACAGTGCTGCTATTCATGGGCTAGCTGGCTAGCTACGTTAAAAGAACGACAATAGCTGGCCAGCTAACCTAGAAAATCGCCTAGGCTACACAATTGTCTTAGATACAAAGACTGTAGAGCTAGCTAGCTACGATCAAACAAAACAAACCGTTGTACTGTAATAGTTACTACAGTGCTGCATTCGGGGGCTAGCTGGCTAGCTACGTTAGAAGAACGACAATAGCTGGCCAGCTAACCTAGAAAATCGCTCTAGACTACACAATTGTCTTAGATACAAAGACGGCTATGTAGCTGGCTAGCTACGATCAAACAAAACAAACCGTTGTACTGAATAGTTACTACAGTGCTGTATTCGGGGCTAGCTGGCTAGCTACTTAGAAGAACGACAATAGCTGGCCAGCTAACCTAGAAAATCGCTCTAGACTACACAATTGTCTTAGATACAAAGACGGCTATGTAGCTGGCTAGCTACGATCAAACAAATCAAACCGTTGTACTGTAATGAAGTGAAATGAAAATGTGATACTACCTGTGGAGCGACGCGGAATGTTGACCGGGTAGTTGGAGTTCAATTCGGTAGAGGTTGGCTAGGTCTGTTGGCTAGAGCTGCAGATTTCCTACGTTAAGGACGACAAATAGCTGGCTAGCTAACCTCGGTAAATTAAGATAATCACTCTAAGTCTACACACTCTAAACTGCACAATTATCTTGGATACGAAGACAGCGACAGAGCACACAACTATGTAGCTAGCTGACACTACGCTATCGAGTCGTTCAGTTGAGTGTAATAGTTTCTACAGTGCTAGTGGACAGTGGATGTTAGCTCTGCTTAGCTAGCTGCTGGGCAGATACGTTAGGACGATAATACGATAATTATGCAATTGTCATTGATACAAAGACGGCTATGTAGGGCTAAGAAGAAATTGCTAAGATTAGACAAATCAAACCGTTGTACTATAACGAAATGTAATGAAAAGTTATACTACCTGCGGACCGAAGTGTAGATGCGACCGCTCGCTCCAACCGGAACCGTAGACTGTAGATACTATACACCTGTCATGTCTCTGGTTCTCTGGTCGACTGTAGATACTATACACCTGTCATGTCTCTGGTCCTCTGGTAGACTGTAGATACTATACACCTGTCATGTCTCTGGTAGACTATAGATACTATACACCTGTCATGTCTCTGGTAGACTGTAGATACTATACACCTGTCATGTCTCTGGTCCTCTGGTAGACTGTAGATACTATACATCTGTCATGTCTCTGGTCCTCTGGTAGACTGTTGATACTATACACTTGTCATGTCTCTGGTAGACTGTAGATACTATACACCTGTCATGTTTCTGGTAGACTGTAGATACTATACATACTGTCATGTCCTGTCAGACTGTCTCTGGTAGACTGTAGTAGATACTATACATCTGTCATGTCTCTGGTAGACTGTAGATACTATACATCTGTCATGTCTCTGGTAGACTGTAGATACTATACACCTGTCATGTCTCTGGTAGACTGTAGATACTATACACTGTCATGTCTCTGGTAGACTGTAGATACTATACACTTGTCATGTCTCTGGTAGACTGTAGATACTATACACCTGTCATGTCTCTGGTAGACTGTAGATACTATACACCTGTCATGTCTCTGGTCCTCTGGTAGACTGTAGATACTATACACCTGTCATGTCTCTGGTAGACTGTAGATACTATACATCTGTCATGTCTCTGGTCCTCTGGTAGACTGTAGATACTATACACCTGTCATGTCTCTGGTAGACTGTAGATACTATACACCTGTCATGTCTCTGGTAGACTGTAGATACTATACACCTGTCATGTTTCTGGTAGACTGTAGATACTATACACCTGTCATGTCTCTGGTAGACTGTAGATACTATACATCTGTCATGTCTCTGGTAGACTGTAGATACTATACACCTGTCATGTCTCTGGTAGACTGTAGATACTATACACCTGTCATGTCTCTGGTAGACTGTAGATACTATACACCTGTCATGTCTCTGGTAGACTGTAGATACTATACATCTGTCATGTCTCTGGTCCTCTGGTAGACTGTAGATACTATACACTTGTCATGTCTCTGGTAGACTGTAGATACTATACACCTGTCATGTCTCTGGTAGACTGTAGATACTATACACCTGTCATGTTTCTGGTAGACTGTAGATACTATACACCTGTCATGTCTCTGGTAGACTGTAGATACTATACATCTGTCATGTCATGTCTCTGGTAGACTGTAGATACTATACATGTCTGTCATGTCTCTGGTAGACTGTAGATACTATACACCTGTCATGTCTCTGGTAGACTGTAGATACTATACACCTGTCATGTCTCTGGTAGACTGTAGATACTATACACCTGTCATGTCTCTGTCATGTAGATACTATACATCTGTCATGTCTCTGGTAGACTGTAGATACTATACATCTGTCATGTCTCTGGTAGACTGTAGATACTATACACCTGTCATGTCTCTGGTCCTCTGGTAGACTGTAGATACTATACACCTGTCATGTCTCTGGTAGACTGTAGATACTATACACCTGTCATGTCTCTGGTAGACTGTAGATACTATACACCTGTCATGTCTCTGGTAGACTGTAGATACTATACACCTGTCATGTCTCTGGTAGACTGTAGATACTATACACCTGTCATGTCTCTGGTAGACTGTAGATACTATACACCTGTCATGTCTCTGGTAGACTGTAGATACTATACACCTGTCATGTCTCTGGTCCTCTGGTAGACTGTAGATACTATACACCTGTCATGTCTCTGGTTCTCTGGTAGACTGTAGATACTATACACCTGTCATGTCTCTGGTCCTCTGGTAGACTGTAGATACTATACACCTGTCATGTCTCTGGTCCTCTGGTAGACTGTAGATACTATACACCTGTCATGTCTCTGGTAGACTGTAGATACTATACACCTGTCATGTCTCTGGTAGACTGTAGATACTATACACCTGTCATGTCTCTGGTCCTCTGGTAGACTGTAGATACTATACACCTGTCATGTCTCTGGTCCTCTGGTAGACTGTAGATACTATACACCTGTCATGTCTCTGGTAGACTGTAGATACTATACACCTGTCATGTCTCTGGTAGACTGTAGATACTATACACCTGTCATGTCTCTGGTAGACTGTAGATACTATACACCTGTCATGTCTCTGGTAGACCTCTGTCATGTAGACTGTAGATACTATACACCTGTCATGTCTCTGGTAGACTGTAGATACTATACACCTGTCATGTCTCTGGTAGACTGTAGATACTATACACCTGTCATGTCTCTGGTAGACTGTAGATACTATACACCTGTCATGTCTCTGGTAGACTGTAGATACTATACACCTGTCATGTCTCTGGTAGACTGTAGATACTATACACCTGTCATGTCTCTGGTAGACTGTAGATACTATACACCTGTCATGTCTCTGGTAGACTGTAGATACTATACACCTGTCATGTCTCTGGTTCTCTGGTAGACTGTAGATCCTATACACCTGTCATGTCTCTGGTAGACTGTAGATACTATACACCTGTCATGTCTGTCATGTCATGTCTCTGGTAGACTGTAGATACTATACACCTGTCATGTCTCTGGTAGACTGTAGATACTATACACCTGTCTGTCCTCTGGTAGACTGTAGATACTATACACCTGTCATGTCTCTGGTCCACCTGTCATGTCTCTGGTAGACTGTAGATACTATACACCTGTCATGTCTCTGGTTCTCTGGTAGACTGTAGATCCTATACACCTGTCATGTCTCTGGTTCTCTGGTAGACTGTAGATACTATACACCTGTCATGTCTCTGGTAGACTGTAGATACTATACACCTGTCATGTCTCTGGTAGACTGTAGATACTATACACCTGTCATGTCTCTGGTAGACTGTAGATACTATACACCTGTCATGTCTCTGGTAGACTGTAGATACTATACACCTGTCATGTCTCTGGTAGACTGTAGATACTATACATCTGTCATGTCTCTGGTCCTCTGGTAGACTGTAGATACTATACACCTGTCATGTCTCTGGTAGACTGTAGATACTATACACCTGTCATGTCTCTGGTAGACTGTAGATACTATACACCTGTCATGTCTCTGGTAGACTGTAGATACTATACACCTGTCATGTCTCTGGTAGACTGTAGATACTATACACCTGTCATGTCTCTGGTAGACTGTAGATACTATACACCTGTCATGTCTCTGGTAGACTGTAGATACTATACACCTGTCATGTCTCTGGTAGACTGTAGATACTATACACCTGTCATGTCTCTGGTAGACTGTAGATACTATACACCTGTCATGTCTCTGGTAGACTGTAGATACTATACACCTGTCATGTCTCTGGTCCTCTGGTAGACTGTAGATACTATACACCTGTCATGTCTCTGGTCCTCTGGTAGACTGTAGATACTATACACCTGTCATGTCTCTGTTAGACTGTAGATACTATACACCTGTCATGTCTCTGGTAGACTGTAGATACTATACACCTGTCATGTCTCTGGTCCTCTGGTAGACTGTAGATACTATACACCTGTCATGTCTCTGGTAGACTGTAGATACTATACACCTGTCATGTCTCTGGTAGACTGTAGATACTATACATCTGTCATGTCTCTGGTTCTGAAGCTACTGTCACGGTGGAGGAGTTTTGAAATGCGTCAACATGCCGTGGATTTCTACTCGACCCTCTATAAGGCGGAGGATTGTGACTCTCCGTGTACTGAACAGTTGTTACACGGTCTTCCTCAATTGGGACCTGAGCAGAGAGTCACATTGGACTCTGACATTACACTGCGAGAGCTGTCCACAGCAGTTATGCAGCTCTCAACAGGCCGAGCCCCTGAAATCGATGGTTTACCATCTGAGTTTTATAAGCACTTTTGGGGACAGTTTGTATGAAGTGGTGTGTGAATCTTTTCATGAGGGTTCTCTTCCTGTATCCTGTCAACGTGCGGTGCTTCCACTGTTGCCAAAAAAGGGGGATTTGGCTCTCATAAAAAATTGGAGACCTGTTGCTTTGCTGTGCACCGAATACAAAATTGTTTCTAAATGTCTCTCAAACAGGTTGAAAGAGTATCTGGGATTGTTGATCCACAAGGACCAGTCCTACTGTGTACCTGATCTCTCTATTGTTGACAACGTGTTTCTAATAAGAGATGTTTTAGACATTTGTAAACTTTTCTTTGGATCAGGAGAAGGCTTTTGACTGTGTGGACCACCAGTACTTGTTTAAAACGATGAAAGCCTTTTGGTTTGGGGATGTTTTTTTGTCTTGGATGAATTTGCTGTATGCTGGGGCCTCGTGTAATGGTGAAGGTGGGGGGTAGTTTGAGTTGCCCCATCCCTGTCCAAAGGGGCACCTGATGCCCAATTTCAGGGCAGTTATATAGTCTGGTGATTGAACCAATGCTTTGTTTTTTAAGAGCGAAGCTTACTGGTTTCTCTGTGCCAGGTGTAATGAATGGACCCACGATAGCACTGTCTGCGTATGCAGGGGCTGAGGATGTTAAGGTTCTCTCAAACGCTCTCAAGGTGTATGAGGGGGCCTCCTCAGCTAAAGTCAATTGGGGAAAGTGTGAAGCGCTGTGGGCAGGTCGGCTTCAAACGGGGTCCGTTCCACGGTTTCCAGGGGGGCTTCAGACGGGGTCCGTTCCACGGTTTCCAGGGGGGCTTCAGACGGGGTCCGCTCCATGGTTACCAGGGGGGCTTCAAACGGGGTCCGCTCCACGGTTACCAGGGGGCTTCAGACGGGGTCCGCTCCACGGTTTCCAGTGTATTGGAGAAAGTGTGTGCCAGACTGTCAAGATGGAAATGGGTGCTGCCCCAGCTGTCTTATAGGGGAAGGGTCCTGGCAGCTAATTTATCTTGCTGCCTCTACCCTGTGGCACAGACTAATGATTTTACAGCCACTAAAGGGTCTGATACAAGAGCTTCAGAGGACCCTTGTCAATTTCTTCTGGTTTGGACAACAATGCATTAAAGCTGCAGCCCTGTACCTGCCACTGCATGAGGGTGGGCAAGGTCTGGTGGACATTTCCTCTAGAATCATGGCTTTCCGGCTTCAAGCAGCCCAGAGATTGTTGTACAGAGACGGTTCTAGCTGGGTCAAAACAGCCTACACATTGATGAGGAGAGCGGGCTGTTTGGGCTTAGACAAGCACATTTTCCTCTTAAAGCTGGAGGGGGGTGATTTGCCTGGCCTGACTCCATTTTATGAGTCTGTTATGCAGGCTTGGAGAGTCCTTGTCAAGTCCCGTAAGGCTGGCACGCCACCAGGATGTGGCTTTTTGAAGAGGCTCTTTTTCACAACACTGTCATCCAGTTCCGTGCTATGGGTTCAGCCAGCCTACATTCATGCCTGTTAGGTGTGGAATGTGCCGAGCTGGGTCATCTGATATGGAGCAGGAGCAGATCGTTGGAGGAGCTGGGAGAAAGAGCGGGGATCCGATCATCTCGCCTACTGAGGAAGGTCGTCGCTGAGGTCTGCGACTCCTTGCCAGTACTTCATCTGCAGTATGTGACTGATAGTTCCAATTCTGATCGGTGGAAGGAGGGTCTGGATTATGTTCCCTGCACTGATTGTTAGTGCTGCGATGGGGGCATTCGAGGAGGACGTGGGGATGCTGCTTTCCTACGATACCCCGGACTCTGGGGGAGTTCAAGGAGGTGGGAAAGAAGGCCATATACAGAATATGTGTAAAGGTGTCCCATGCCTCTTCCCTGGAAGGGGTAAAATCGACAAGGTGGGCGGGTGTGCTTGGTCAGGTGCCTCTCCAAAAGGCTGTTGGCGATCATTGTACAAACTGCCTATTGATAAGAGGACAGCTGACCTCCAATGGAGGATAATACATGGAGCTATAGCCACCAACATGCATCTGGTACACCTGGATCCTACTGTTGGGGAGGGGTGTCCATTCTGTGCCGAGTCTGAATCTCTGGCACCTCTGTTTTTACTGTGTCCCAGGTTGGTCGGGATGATTGAACTGATCACTGATTGGTTCTCAACGTTGGGAGAGGTTTTCTATATATATATATTTGGGCCAAAGTACAGGTTCAGTCAAAAGGGTGTAGTTGTGTTGCTTAATGTTGTGTTAGGGGCAGCAAAATTAGAGATATGGAAGACCCGAAAGAACAGTATTCGGGGACAGGGGTCTGTGGATGTGGTGGGAATGCTGGAGGGAATGCTAGAAGCGAGACTAAGGGTTGAGTTTGCCTATTATAAACTTGTCAACAATATTGATCTGTTTATGAGTATATGGGGTATTCAGAGGCTGTTGTGTTTAGTTACTGTGGAGGAGGAATTGGAGTTGTGTTTTTTTTTTCTCCCCTTTTTATCCCCAACTTCATGGTGTCCAATTGTTTAGTAGCTACTATCTTGTCTCATCGCTACAACTCCCGTACGGCTCGGGAGAGACGAAGGTTGAAAGTCATGCGTCCTCCGATACACAACCCAACCAAGCCGCACTGCTTCTTAACACAGCGCCATCCAACCCGGAAGCCAGCCGCACCAATGTGTCGGAGGAAACACCATGCACCTGGCAACCTTGGTTAGTGTGCACAGCGCCCGGCCCGCCACAGGAGTCGCTGCTGTGCGATGAGACAAGGATTTCCCTACTGGCCAAACCCTCCCTAACTCGGACTACGCTAGGCCAATTGTGCGTCGCCCCACGGACCTCCCGGCCGCGAACCCAGAGTCTCTGGTGGCACAGCTGGCGCTGCAGTACAGCACCCTTAACCACTGCGCCACCCGGGAGGCCCGGAGTTGTGTTTTTAATTGATGTGTAACTGTGGTTTTGTATGAGTATTTATTGTGTGGTGGGCCCCCAGACCCAATAAAGATGATTTAAAACTCAAACTCTCTCTCTCTCTCTCTCTGGTTTTATTTCCCCTGAGAATCTGTCTCTACTATCTGGTTACATGTACATGCATTTAGATATCCGACAATCCCCTTTTCTAAATCGGCCATCTCAGGGTGTGTTGCCAGAGTCACATCACTTAGTACTTTTGTATTTATGTGTGTGCCAGCGCCACTATGCTGGTGTGTGTATATGTACCTGTGTTGTCTGGTCAGAGCCAGTGGAAACTTCCTGTGTTTTGCTGCTGCCATAGACACTGCTCCCTTTCAACAGAGCTTCCTCTCCCTCTCTCCTCTCCCTCTTCCTCTCTCCTCTCACTCTCCTCTTTCCTCTCTCCCATCTTTTTCTCTCTGTCCTCTCATGGGATTTCCCTAATCTGAAGCCTAGTTACACCATTTCTCTGGAAGAAGGTTGCAGTCTTTTAAATGTTTTTCTTTTTTCTTTAACTTTTCTTTAACTATTTATTTCTCTGTCTGGTCTTGCTCCTCATAAATGGCGTCATGGAAAACTCATACCGCCTGGTCTGCCCTCTGTGGAAAATATGATTTTACCCCATAAAACAGTAACCTTGTCAGGGTTTTATAGTGTGTGTGGCCACAGAGCAGTGTTCATGTCAGGTGCTTCCTGGTTCTATAGTACAGAGAGAGGGAAGAGAGGAGGGGGAGTTACAGGTGAGATTAGTATGAGAAAGAGAGGTTAACTCTTCCAGCAGAATGTGTTGTGTTTTCTCCTGGCTGTCTGAAGATGTGAGCTGATGCTGTAGAATCAGGTGGATCCTCACTTGAGTGATGCCCCTGCAGTGGTACAGGTGTGTGTGTGATTGGTAAACTGTCAGCTTCATGCCTGCGTGGCCTGTGAATTCCAGGCTGTGGGAGTGAAGAGAAGCAGCAGGGGTCAGAGACAGACTTCCCTCAGTCCTCTACACTGTGTGTGTGTGTGTGTGTGTGTGTGTGTGTGTGTGTGTGTGTGTGTGTGTGTGTGTGTGTGTGTGTGTGTGTGTGTGTGTGTGTGTGTGTGTGTGTGTGTGTGTGTGTGTGTGTGTGTGTGTGTGTGTGTTGACCACAGGGATTCAAACATTGTGATTCTAGGAAGAGTAATGTAAAAGCTGTAGTGACTTTAGTCCTGGTTTATTCAACACTGTTTTAATCAATATGACGATCAGTTACAGCTCAGCCATGTAAAGGGTTAACTGTTCCAGGAAGAGAATCACACGGCAGTATCTGGTGGGGAGGAGCATCACTATCGTCACTTTGTTGAACTGAAACTAAAGTAGAGAGACGTACAGTATATTGTTTACGGGACCAAACTCTCCAGCACTTCAGAAACCTACTAAATAGCTACACATTCAGACTACACACTGACTCTCCCACCCTTTGACACCACAAACAGGAAGGACAGAGATATCATCCACAAAAACATCCAGGTGGGTAGAGAGACTGACGTGGAAAGTTAAGCTTTACTGTGTTTACCGTGTGTATTTCCGTTTCATTCATGCAGATTCTACGTATGTTACACTTTTCAATCTACGCTTATCAGACGTGTGCCGTTGTTGTATCATCATGTATCAACATTCATTAATATCATCAGATAAGACAATGTTAACAACTCTCAAGCTAAATATATCAAGAACTGACTGATTCCAGGAAATGGTTTATGGTTTCACCTTTGGTCTCTGTCTAGATATGGCCACCTCCAGCAGTCTCCTGTCTGAAGAGCAGTTCCTGTGTTCTATCTGTCTGGATGTGTTCACTGAGCCAGTCTCTATTCCATGTGGACACAATTTCTGCAAGGCCTGTATCACAAAGTACTGGGATACCAGTGACCTGTGCCAGTGTCCCATGTGTAAAAATACATTTGATAAGAGACCAGATCTGTTCGTCAATACTTTCATTTCTGAGATGGCTGCTCAGTTCAGACAGACAGTTGAAGTGAAAGCTACCAGCAGCCCGGACCAATGCTCTGCCATGATAGTAGAAGTGTCCTGTGACATCTGCACTGGGATGAAGCTCAAGGCCCTGAAGTCCTGTCTGGTGTGTCAGACCTCTTACTGTGAGACTCACCTGGATCCTCATCAGAGAGTCACAGCCTTAAAGAGACACAAGCTGATCAACCCTGTGGAGAACCTGGAAGACAGGATGTGTAAGAAGCATGAGAAACCTCTAGAGCTGTTCTGTAGGAGTGACCAGACATGTCTTTGTGTCTTGTGCTTGAAAGCAGACCACATGACTCATGACACTGTCCCTCTAGAGGAAGAATATGGAGAGAGGAAGGCTCAGTTGGGGAAGACTGAGGCAGAAGTGCAGCAGATGATCCAGGAGAGACTGAAGAAGGTTCAGGAGATCAAACACTCAGTAGATCTCAGCAAGAGAGAGGCAGAGAGAGAGATATCAGACAGTGTCCAGGTCTTCACTGCTCTGGTTCGCTCCATTGAGAGAAGTCAGGCTGAGCTCATTGAGGTGATTGAGGAGAAGCTGAAAGCAACAGAGAGGCAGGCTGAAGGGTTCATTAAAGAACTGGAGCAGGAAATCACTGAGCTACAGAGGAGAAGCACTGAGGTGGAGCAGCTCTCACACACTGAGGACCACCTCCACCTCCTAGAGAGCTTTCCATCCCTCTGCACCCCTCCAGACACCAAGGACTGGTCTGAGATCAGTGTTCACAGTGATCTGTGTGTGGGGACTGTGAGGAGAGCTGTGTCTCAACTGCAGGAGACACTGAATAAACAGATGGAGAAGCTGCCTGAAGTCAAACTGAAGAGGATTCAGCAGTATGCAGTGGATGTGACTCTGGATCCTGATACAGCACATCCCAAACTCATCCTTTCTGAAGATGGGAAACAGGTGAGACATGGAGGCACAGAGCAGGATCTCCCAGACAAGCCAGTTAGGTTTTCCAACGGTCTCTGTATCTTGGGAAAGGAGGGCTTCTCCTCAGGGAGATTCTACTATGAGGTGATGGTTAAGGGAAATACTGACTGGGATTTAGGAGTGGCCAGAGAGTCCATCCACAGGAAGGGGAGGATCACACTGAGCCCTAAGAATGGATACTGGACTGTGTGGCTGAGAAAAGGAAATGTGTACAAGGCTCTAGCTGGTCCTGATGTCCCCCTCTCCCTGAGAGAGAAGCCCCAGAAGGTGGGGGTGTTTGTGGATTATGAGGAGGGTCAGGTCTCCTTTTATGATGTGGAGGCCAGGTCTCTTATCTACTCTTTCACTGGCTGCAGCTTCACAGAGAAACTCTATCCATTCTTCAGCCCTTGTCTTAATGATGGTGGTAAAAACTCTGCCCCTCTGATCATCTCTCCTGTCAATCACACAACATGACGTTTAACCTGAAAATGTACTGAAATGTGTACATTTCGTCTGTTGTCCTACATCAGAGAACATTTCAATGTAATATTCCTACTGACGTGGTTGTTGTTTGTTATCATCAGCATCAGGTCAGTCTGTTAGACATGATGAGTAGCCGACAGTATGCAGCAGCATTGTAAGATATGAAAACATCTCTCCAGGCTCATAACGAGGTATGATTCATATCTGGGAGTTACATTTCAGAGGAATTTCTGATCATGAGATAATTCAAGCAGTATGTTTTATTTTTTAAGCTCATGTATTGTTTGCACTGTATATCTCTGTCGATCCACCTATAATGAACTGGGATGTGCCTGGAGTAAAATTCAGGATGTTTAGAAAATGAAATCCAGTTGAATATTGACCAAATTGGAATTCTTTCTCGTAGGCCTGCTGTCCCCGATGTTTACAGTAGTGATGGCTATGACATCCGTTTGGAATAGTGGAGGGACACTGCGGTGGATATCATATGGAAAGGGTTTTGCTGTCTCATCACCACAATTATTATTATTATTTTATTTCACCTTTATTTAACTAGGCAAGTATGTTAAGAACAAATTCTTATTTTCAATGACTGCCTAGGAACAGTGGGTTAACTGCCTTGTTCAGGGGCAGAAACGACAGATTTGTACCTTGTCAGCTCGGAGGATTCAATCTTGCAACCTTTCGGTTACTAGTCCAACGCTCTGACCACTAGGCTGCACTGCCTATCAAAGATCATATTTCATGCTTTACAAATAAAGTCACCTGTTATGGCACCGTGTCTGTTCTGTCTGTCTGCACATTCATTGTGAATAGAGTAAGATAATAAGTGAGTGAACGAATGAAGAGGAATGGAAGAGAGACAGATATGACAGGACATCTGATTGTTGACGTTAAACCCAGGCCATAAATCCAAACTTGAAACAATTGTAAATAAGCGACTGAGAGACAAAGTTCAGCCACGTAAAGGGTTAACGGGCAATTATCCCACTTTTCACCCCCCTCTTCATCATATTCAGCACCAAACCAGTGTCTCTAGAATATTACGTGAAAATGGTACGTTTTTATGATCAGTGGATAAAAAGATAAGAAGAAAGGTCCCCAAAAAAGGTTCACAGGGTACAGTAGGATTAAAAGTTTTTAAAAAACGGTGATTTTCAAAACCTGCAACGAGTTTCTAGCCAGAGGGAGGGTATTTTCTCGCTCCCCACGTCACCGCGAATCTCATAGTGTTTGAAAATCACAGATTTTTAAAAATGTTTTATCTTTGATGTGACCGTGTAGAACCTTTTAACCCAACATCAGTGCCCCGACCTCACTAATGCTTTTGTGGCTGAATGGAAGCAAGTCCCCGCAGCAATGTTCCAACATCTAGTGGAAAGCCTTCCCAGAAGAGGGGAGGCTGCTATAGCAACAAAAAGGGGACCAACTCCATATGAGCAGGTGTCCACATACTTTTGGTCGTGTAGTGTACATTGACAGTGGTATTGTGCTGGAAGACAATGAAAAGGAGGTTGAAAAGTGGTGGAGTTGCCATTTAACTCGATTCCAGGAAGATAAAAGCACATGGCAGTATTATAAGGGGAGGAGGACTGCTGCAGGAAGGAAATTCACTGGAAAGATGATGGAGGAGGATGTTTTTAAACTGATGGACCATCGAGTGATGAGGGTGAGAAGGAATGGTAAACAAAAAGGGAAAGGAGAAGTAAAGTTGCCGGGGAGTCTAGTCAATCCAAGCCTAGTTCTGACTGTTCTTTAGTTAGTGAATGTTCTTGATCGATCAAGATATCTGGGAGATCTGTTTTGAAGAGAAAATAAGAATGCATTTGTTTATTTGGGGGTTTTGTTTGTCCGAGGAGCAGAATGTGCATGCTTTGCCCCTGAAAATGATATAGAATTGTAATGTGTTGTGTATGGATCTGTGAAGCAGGGCACCTATCATGGGGGTTATCTCTGGAGTGGGGCTAGAAGTGAGAGCAAAGGATGTAACTGAAGAAATAGAGGCAGTGGTTGGTGCACGCCGACTGACCCGTATGGTGGATGGAGTGAGGAAGCCCAGTGGTTGGTGCACGCCGACTGACCTGTATGGTGGATGGAGTGAGGATGCCCAGTGGTTGGTGCACGCCGACTGACCCGTATGGTGGATGGAGTGAGGAAGCCCAGTGGTTGGTGCACGCCGACTGACCCGTATGGTGGATGGTTGGTGCACGCCGACTGACCCGTATGGTGGATGGAGTGAGGAAGCCCAGTGGTTGGTGCACGCCGACTGACCTGTATGGTGGATGGAGTGAGGATGCCCAGTGGTTGGTGCACGCCGACTGACCCGTATGGTGGATGGAGTGAGGAAGCCCAGTGGTTGGTGCACGCCGACTGACCCGTATGGTGGATGGAGTGAGGAAGCCCAGTGGTTGGTGCACGCCGACTGACCCGTATGGTGGATGGAGTGAGGAAGCCCAGTGGTTGGTGCACGCCGACTGACCCGTATGGTGGATGGAGTGAGGAAGCCCAGTGGTTGGTGCACGCCGACTGACCCGTATGGTGGATGGAGTGAGGAAGCCCACTCCATCCATTCTTTCGTTCTTTGAAGAAGACTCTCTCCCTTCGTATGTATATTTGAGTTATGCGAGAGATCCTGTTAGAGCCTTCGTGCCCAAACCCTTGCATTGTAATGAATGTCAACTATTTGGACGCGTGTCAAGTGTATGTAGATGGCAGGAATATTGTGTGCCAGTTGAGGTGAAATGCTGAAATTGTGGTGGGGATCATACACCTGGATTCATGACCCTGTTAGGATGAAGGAGACTGAGGTGACAAGAATAAAGGCTGTCCAGCATGTCTCCTATCCAGAGGTAGTAAGAAGAGTGGAAAGGGAGTATTGTTGAAGAAACCATGGTAGTTAGATTAGAGACATCAGTAAATGTTACTAGCCAATAGGATCCTGACATGTAGCATGTTAAAAAGGTGGATTTTGTATCGTTTATTGCATTGGTTTTCAAACTGCACAACGCAAACAAAGAAGAAATCTTCGAAAATAGGCATCGTTATGAGTGAGGCTGAACGTTTTTTGGGGACTCAGGGATTTTACAGCATTACAAGGAATCCTGTTAAGAATGTTCCGTCCACACAGGGCCCTGTGGTGTGCAGTGGATGTGACTCTGAACCCTGATACAGCACATCCCGAACTCATCCTGTCTGAGGATGGGAAACAGGTGAGACATGGAGACACACAGACGAATCGTCCGAATACCCCAAAGAGGTTTAATAAAAGTGTAGATGTCTTAGGAATGGAGGGCTTCTCTACAGGGAGATTTTACTATGAGGTGACAGTTAAGGGGAAGACTGACTGGGATTTAGGAGTGGTCAGAGAGTCCATCCACAGGAAGGGGAGGATCACACTGAGCCCTAAGAATGGATACTGGACTGTGTGGCTGAGAAAAGGAAATGTGTACAAGGCTCTAGCTGGTCCTGATGTCCTCCTCTCCCTGAGAGAGAAGCCCCAGAAGGTGGGGGTGTTTGTGGATTATGAGGAGGGTCAGGTCTCCTTTTATGATGAGGAGGCCAGGTCTCTTTTCTACTCTTTCACTGGCTGCACCACTGATAAACTCTATCCATTTTCTGCCCGTCTTAATGATGATGGTTAAAACTCTGACCCTCTGATCGCTTCTCCTGTCAATCACACAGACTTAATCCGTAAATCTAACTTGCCAGTCGAATAAATATATTTAGAATAATCTGTTGTCATACATCACAAAGAATGGGGGGGGTTGTACGATATTTTGGGCATCTAACCTTCTCACTCATCCTTATTCACGATTCATTCAGGATTATCCGTAATCATGGTAGCATCCACATTAATGTAGAAGTGTTGAGAAACATATTCTATTCTTATTTAAGTGACTCCAAAATGACACAATACATTATTTACCATTTAATAGCTATTTGGCACAAAATAATCTGAAACTCAACCAAAACATACAGCAAATGCATCCAACAAATTTGTAGTCACAACTTGAAATAGTCATTGCATGCAATGAATATGGGACCAGATATTTAACTTTTTACTACTTTAATACACGTACAGTGCATTCGCAAAGATTTCAGACCCCTTTACCTTTTCCACATGTTGTTACATTACAGCACAATTCTAGAATTGATTTTTTTAAATCCTTCATCAATCTACACACAATACCCCAGAATGACAAAGCAAAAACAGATTTTTAGACATTTTTGTAAATGTATTAAAAATAAAAAACTGATATCACATTTACATAAGTATTCAGACGCTTTACTCAGTACTTTGTTGAAGCACCTTTGGCAGCGATTACAGTCTTGAGTCTTCTTGGGTATGACGCTACAAGCTTGGCACAATTTTATTTGGGGAGTTTCTCCCATTCTTTGTAGATCTTTTCAAGCTCTGTCAGGTTGGATGGGGAGCGTCGCTGCACAGCTTTTTTCAGGTCTCTCCAGAGATGTTAGATCGGGCTCAGGTCAGTGCTCTTGCTGGGCCACTCAAGGACATTAAGAGACTTGTCCAGAAGCCACTCCTGCATTGTCTTGGCTGTGTGCTTAGGGTCATTGTCTTAGAGTCAGAGGTCCTGAGTGCTCTGGAGCAGGTTTTCATCAAGGACCACTCTTTGCCTTGATCCTGTCTAGTCTCCCTGTCGCTGCTGCTGAAAAACACCCCCACAGCATGATGTTGCCACCACTGTGCTTCACCGTAGGGATGGTGACAGGTTTCCTCCAGATGTGACACTTGACATTAATGCCGAATAGTTTTAATATTGGTTTCATCAAACAAGAGAATCTTGTTTCTCATGGTCTGAGTCTTTAGGTGCTTTTTGGCAAACTCCAAGCAGGCTGTCATGTGGCTTTTACTGAAGAGTGGCTTCTGTCTGGCCACTCTACCATAAAGGCTTGATTTGTGGAGTGCTGCAGAGATGGTTGTCCTTCTGGAAGGTTCTTGGTCACCTCCCCCGATTGCTCAGTTTGGCCAGGCAGCCAGCTCTAGGAAGTGGCTTGGTGGTTCCAAACTTCTTCCATTTAAGAATGATGGAGGCCACTGTGTTCTTGGGGACCTTCAATGCTGCAGTACCCTTCCCCAGATCTGTGCCTCGACACAATCCTGTCTCGGATCTCTCCAGACAATTCCTTAGATATATAAAATGTGAATGAATCATTGTGATCTTGCGTAACATTGCTTCAGCTTTGATCTAACTTTAATAAATGACCAATGTTATGAGAAGTTAATCTTCTGTTTGTAATAATAAGTCATGAGCAGGACTATTAGGCTTTTGGGCAACAGATCTTAATGAATTGGCATTTTTAAAGGACATTTCCACTCAATTAGTTTTTGTTTCATTAGTCCATTGTTGACCTAGTCCTAAAATGTTTTGCTTGTTAGCAATCAAGATTTCAAGATATATAACTTTGAAAATTAAATCATCCCCGGGGCAGAACTGCAGATCTTTCCTCCTTGTCGGCTCGGGATTCAAACCGGCAACCTTTTGGTTACTTGCCCAACGCTCTTATCTGCTAGGTTACCTGACACCATTACCTCCAACTTGGCCCAATTCACATTTCCAATTTCCCACCCTGACATAGGCCTACCAAGCTAGAATGGGCCCGGTTTCTCCACCAATAGTAGCTGAATATCCCAAGCAGGGCTATAGCAAATTCCCTAGAGAGGGTCAGGCTCCTTGGGCTTTTTGGTGGCCACTCAGGTTTGGGTGTCCTTGGCGGAACGCTGTCATGGGGGGTCCATGTTGTTTTTAATGAACATCAAGGCAGACACATGGTGATTTTTGTTTCTCTTTAATTTTTTTCCCATTGGCCAAAATTGTCAAGCCTCCGACGGATACCTAGTCACTTGTACAGCTGAATACATTCAACTGAAATGTGTCTTCTGCATTTAACCCTCTGATTCAGAGAGGTGCAGGGGACTGCCTTAATCGACATCCATGTCTTCGGCGCCAGTGGGTTAACTGCCTTGCTCAGGGGCAGAACGACAGATTTTTACCTTGTCAGCTCAGGGATTCAATCCAGCAACCTTTTGGTTACTGGCCCAACGCTCTAACCACTAGGCTAGTCTATAGTACGTCATCCTTCTTACAATCGACAGAGAAAAGACGGGGGAGAAGCCACCATTTACCTCTAGGCTGCTATACGTATTTATTTAGTTTGTCATGGAATTTTAGATTTTACATTTTTCAGGGAAAGTTTTACCTGCTCTGTGTATTGTCAAATGTAAAAGATTGAGGGAGCGTCGCTCCTCCGCACTCCGGCTGCACTGCAATGTGGAGAGCCCGAGAGCAGCTCACACACACAGCAGAATCTGACATCGGGAAATGTACAGCTTACAGCACGCTGACGTGTTTATCCCTGACCAAAGCAGATGCTTTAGCTGCTTCCAAAATACAATTTAGGAGCAGAGCATGAGAAAATTGAAAATGAAATTCAGACAATGCCTTTGCCAGCTGTGCAGTTCCTCGGCTGGGTGAGAAAATAAATCGTTTTCTATTTTCTGCTCTTTTCACCCTTGGTGAATGTCGCAAAACCAGATTGTTGTATTATTGTGTGAGATTAAATGTAATAGTCTCAAGGGGCTTCTTAGCTGTGGATTAGGTGAGAATAGGTGAAAACACACACTGACTGACTGAGTGAGTGAGTTGTAGTAGGATGCTAGTTATTGATTTGATGTCAGTCAGATCATTCAGTTATGTGTTGACCCATACAGTAGGTCATCCATCCAGACATGTGACTGAGCCCGACCTGGTTGATAACATGATCCAGTCTGTTATGTACCAAACTGTTCTTGGGGACCTTCAACGCTACAGACCTTTTTTGGTACCCTTCCCCAGATCTGTGTCTCGACACAATCCTGTCTCGGAGCTCTACAGACAATTCCTTCAACCTCATTGCTTGGTTTCTGCTCTGACATGCACTGTTAACTGTGGGACCTTATATAGACAGGTGTGTGCTTTTCCAAATCATGTCCAATACATTGAATTTACCACAGGTGGACTCCAATCAAGTTGTAGAAACATCTCAAGGGTGATCAATGACATTGTTTTAAGCCCAAATGGACTACAGGGACTGACAGTACATGCAGTGAGAGAGAGTGTGTGTGTCAGCCAGCCAAGCAGTTACCCTGCCAACTGCGTTTCTTCTATTCTGGGGCACGGGCACAAAATGGCTGCCTTCATTCACAGGATGTACATTACATCTGCTCTGAGACTGGAGGACCAGCGAGGTCCAATGGACTAGGGGGGAGGCAGACTGCCGTCACTGACACACACACACGCACGCACGTGTTTGTGTGTCCGTGCACCCATCCGTCCGTCCGTCCGTGTGTGTGTTAAATCATTGCTTAATACTGCACTAGAGGGATGGAACGCTGGGTTTAGTGTAGGGACATCATGGGTACTATGTATGTTCTCCTTTGTGTTTTCTGTAGGCTAATGTATAGGATGCCAAGAGCTTAATGTGTATCTTTTGTTTTGGTGTTGTATACTGTAGCTGATTGAAATGGAGGGTATTGTAAGATGTGTACATACAGTAGGCTAAATGTTGGCCTCAGAAGTTTGTTGAATGTAATTGTTGGTATGAGACCCCCCCCCCCCACACACACACACACACACATGGAAGACGTAGAACAATTGCAAAGCTGGAGCCATTTCAGAGTTTCATCAGATGTATGGTGTAATATATGTTCAGGAGCAGGATATACAGATGGATGTTTCTGTCCATTTCGGACTGACATGGAGACAAGGATTTCCTGCCTACACTTATGGCTGTCTGACTTTCTCATTTCCCTGTCTGTCCATCTCCCTCTTTCCGTCCCTCAACCTCTACCTGTCTGTCCTTCTCCCTCTTTCCTTTCCATTCCTTCCCTCTCTGTCTGTCTTTCTCCCTCGTTTCTTTCCATTCCTTCCCTCTCTGTCTGTCTTTCTCCCTCTTTCTTTTCCTCCCCCTGTCTGTCTTTCTCCCTCTTTCCTTTCCATTCCTTCCTTCTGTCTGTCCTTCCATTCCTTCCCTCTCTGTCTGTCTTTCTCCCTCTTTCCTTTCCATTCCTTCCCTCTCTGTCTGTCTTTCTCCCTCTTTACTTTCCATTCCTTCCCTCTCTGTCTGTCCTTCTCCCTCTTACCTTTCCATTCCTTCCCTCTCTGTCTGTCCTTCTCCCTCTTTCTTTCCATTCCTTCCCTCTCTGTCTGTCTTTCTCCCTCTTTCCTTTCCATTCCTTCCCTCTCAGTCTGTCCTTCTCCCTCTTTCCTTTCCATTCCTTCCCTCTCTGTCTGTCCTTCTCCCTCTTTCCTTTCCATTCCTTCCCTCTGTCTGTCTTTCTCCCTCTTTCTTTTCCATTCCTTCCCTCTCTGTCTGTCTTTCTCCCTCTTTCCTTTCCATTCCTTCCCTCTCTGTCTGTCCTTCTCCCTCTTTCCTTTCCATTCCTTCCCTCTGTCTGTCTTTCTCCCTCTTTCCTTTCCATTCCTTCCCTCTCTGTCTGTCCTTCTCCCTCTTTCTTTCCATTCCTTCCCTCTCTGTCTGTCCTTCTCCCTCTTTCCTTTCCATTCCTTCCCTCTCTGTCTGTCCTTCTCCCTCTTTCCTTTCCATTCCTTCCCTCTCTGTCTGTCATTCCTTTTCCATTCCTTCCCTGTCTGTCCTTCTCCCTCTTTCTTTCAATTCCTTCCCTCTCTGTCTGTCTTTCTCCCTCTTTCCTTTCCATTCCTTCCCTCTCTGTCTGTCCTTCTCCCTCTTTCCTTTCCATTCCTTCCCTCTCTGTCTGTCTTTCTCCCTCTTTCCTTTCCATTCCTTCCCTCTCTGTCTGTCTTTCTCCCTCTTTCCTTTCCATTCCTTCCCTCTCTGTCTGTCTTTCTCCCTCTTTCTTTTCCTCCCCCTGTCTGTCTTTCTCCCTCTTTCCTTTCCATTCCTTCCCTCTCTGTCTGTCCTTCTCCCTCTTTCCTTTCCATTCCTTCCCTCTCTGTCTGCCCTTCTCCCTCTTTCCTTTCCATTCCTTCCCTCTCTGTCTGTCCTTCTCCCTCTTTCTTTCAATTCCTTCCCTCTCTGTCTGTCCTTCTCCCTCTTTCCTTTCCATTCCTTCCCTCTGTCTGTCTTTCTCCCTCTTTCCTTTCCATTCCTTCCCTCTCTGTCTGTCCTTCTCCCTCTTTCTTTCAATTCCTTCCCTCTCTGTCTGTCCTTCTCCCTCTTTCCTTTCCATTCCTTCCCTCTGTCTGTCTTTCTCCCTCTTTCCTTTCCATTCCTTCCCTCTCTGTCTGTCCTTCTCCCTCTTTCTTTCAATTCCTTCCCTCTCTGTCTGTCCTTCTCCCTCTTTCCTTTCCATTCCTTCCCTCTCTGTCTGTCCTTCTCCCTCTTTCCTTTCCATTCCTTCCCTCTCTGTCTGTCCTTCTCCCTCTTTCCTTTCCATTCCTTCCCTCTCTGTCGGTCTTTCTCCCTCTTTCCTTTCCATTCCTACCCCCTGTCTGTCTTTCTCCCTCTTTCTCTTTCTCCCTCTTTCTTTTCCTTCCCCCTGTCTGTCTTTCTCCCTCTTTCTTTTCCTCCCCTGTCTGTCTTTCTCCCTCTTTCTTTTCCTTTCCCCTGTCTGTCTTTCTCCCTCTTTCTTTTCCTCCCCCTGTCTGTCCTTCTCCCTCTTTCCTTTCCTTCCCTCTATGTGTCTGTCCTCATGTCTCCTGTCCCTGTCATTACTGTAGTACAGGTTTATTACAGTAGTCTAGTCCAGAGAGGAGGATAAGGGTCCTTCTGCCCTCTGGTTCTCCTCTCCCAGCTGCCTCCTCAGGAGAGTCCACTCACCAGGGTTAATGATGCACATCTTACACTTCTTTTTTATCACTCATTGTCCCTGTCTCTCTTTCTTAGTTCTCTCTCTCCCGTCCCTCTCTCTCTCTCTCTCTTTCTCTCCCTCTCTCCCTCTCTCCATTCCGTCCCTCCATCAATCTCAAGCTATCTCTCCCACTGTATAGCATACAGTTGAAGTCGGAAGTTTACATACGCTTAGGTTGGAGTCATTAGACTCGTTTTTCAACCACTCCACAAATGTTTTTTTTAAGAAACTATAGTTTTGCCAAGTTGGTTAGGACATCTACTTTGTGCATGCAATGCAACAAGTCATTTTCCCAACAATTGTTTGCTGACAGATTATTTCACTTATAATTCACTGTATCACAATTCCAGTGGGTCAGAAGGTTACATACACTAAGTTGTGCCTTTAAACAGCTTGGGCAATTCCCAAAATGCATGTCATGGCTTTAGAAGCTTCTGATAGGCTAATTGACATAGTTTGAGTCAATTGGAGGTGTACCTGTGGATGTATTTCAAGGCCTATCTTCAAACTCAGTGCCTATTTGCTTGACATTATGGGAAAATCAAAAGAAATCAGCCAAGACCAAAAATTGTAGACCTCCACAAGTCTGGTTCATCCTTGGGAGCAATTTCCAAACATCTGAAGGTACCACGTTCATCTGTACAAGCAACAGTACGCAAGTATGAACACCATGGGACCACGCAGCTGTCATACCGGACATGAAGGAGATGTATTCTGTCTCCTAGAGATGAACGTACTTTGGTGCGAGCTGAAGAACACCATCAGAACCGTGAAGCATGGGGGGGACACCATCATGTTGTGGAGGTGCTTTGCTGCAAGAGGGACTGGTGCTCTTCACAAAATAGATGCACCATGAGGGATGAAAATTATGTGGATATATTGAAGCAACATCTCAAGACATCAGTCAGGAAGTTAAAGTTTGGTCGCAAATGGGTCTTCCAAATGGACAATGACTTTTGTGGCAAAATGGCTTAATAAGGACAACAAAGTCAAGGTATTGGAGTGGCCATCACAAAGCCCTGACCTCAATCCTATAGAACATCTGTGGGCAGAACTGAAAAAGCATGTGCAAGCAAGGAGGGTCAAACGTTTTGGGTAGCCTTCTACAAGCTTCCCACAATAAGTTGGGTGACTCGGTTACACCAGCTCTGTCAGGAGGAACGGGCCAAAATTCACCCAACTTATTGTGGGAAGCGTGTAGAAGGCTACGTAAAAAGTTTGACCCAAGTTAAACAATTTAAAGGCAATGCTACCAAATACTAATTGAGTGTATGTAAACTTCTGACCCACTGGGAATGTGATGAAAGAAATAAAAGCTCAAATAAATCATTCTCTCTACTATTATTCTGACATTTCACATTCTTACAATAAAGTGGAGATCCTAACTGACCTAAGGCAGGGAATTTGTACTAGGATTAAATGTCAGACATGGTGAAAAACTGAGTTTAAATGTATTTGGCTATGGTGTATGTAAACTTCCAACTTCAACTGTATCCTATATTTGCTCTAAAACAGAGTGAATCAAGTTGTACTGTATCCATGAAGGCCGCCAGCTTTTAGTCTCTCCCTCCCCTCCTCTCCTCCCCTCTAGTACGCCACCTGTGCCTATAAAGAGTTTGTGTCGTTAGAGTTTGCGACCATCAGCAGAACTGCAGTGGGCTATTTATTATAGCTTTGCTGTGCAGAAGGGGAGCAATCGCATATTTCAACATCATAACAAACCTCAGTAAGACTGTTAAGCCGTGACAGAAAGTCAATTATGAAATGAAACATGGAAACGCATATATTAATAACTCCTTATTACTCACACATTTCACTAACAAAAGTGCAGTTCCAGGAGAGAACTCTTTCTGTGAATACAAAAACACACAGTCCCTCGGCTCATCACCAAAAGCTAGTTTGACGTGTGGAAATGTGACAGGCTTGACTTGATATTAGCATATTCATACATCTGGGCATAAATGGACTCATGGAGTCAGGGAGGGACATACTGATTTTTAGCAAACTGGAAATGTTGCTGCAGACACATGCACAGACAGACACTCGTGGGGTTCGAGGGTTTTGTGTCAGTTGTACTACTCTGAGAACTACGGACACTATCAGACGTGCTGGCGTTTTTGATTGACAGCTCACCCTGAGGGAATGGAACATGAGATGCTGTCGGAGACTGCAGACCTCGCGCGCACACAGACTCTCAATCGACCAGGACTTGGTTGTAGTTACAGAGGAAGTGCTGATCTGATACGAGGGTTTGAGAAACCACTTGACGGCAGAGAGGGAGAGACCGTCAAAGAGCGATGTGCTCATCCAGATCCCTAGGAGGACTCTTTCTACCACAGGCAAGGAGAGGAGCGCTGTGCTCATGTACTTAACATTACGCAGACCGAATGTCTACGCTGTTACGCTAACAATGTGTTGCTGTAGGTTGAGACTCAGAGACAGACTTGGATAGTGTCTGTTCTCCCATAGGAACAGCATGGCAGAATCACTTAGGGCCTGTGAGTTCTGACTTCCATCTCTGCTATGGAGAGACACATCTCTGATATCCTTTTCTATCTCTCCATCCTCCCATCATTACCACCACATAAGAGCTTCCCTCGCTCCTCAGATAGGAGAGGAGATGAAACGACAGGAAGTTAACTATCCAACGGGAAGAGGGAGACATGGCAAGATGCTCTCTCTCTATCTCCTCTGTCACTCTGTTAATTATAGTGCTTGTTACCCACTGAGAGAGATGGAGAGATGTTCTTTGGCTTCATGAAGTTCTGCTCAGTGTGATCTAGGGCCTTTATAGCCCTGCGAGGAGCCAACGTGAACATTCCACGTAACAAGGAGCTGGTATTCACAGTGTCTCTCCCTCCCAGGCAGCTTTGATGTGATGTGGCATGACAATGGAGTAATGGAGATGAGACAAAGAAAAAGAGAGGGAGAAAAAAGATGATGGTGAAGAGGAGTAGGAGGGTGTCACTTTTTTTAACTCCGACTCGTTCATTATCAAGCATCGCTCGTTTGTTCCTTCGCTCGCTCGGGCCTCTCAAACTAATTTGCTGAGAAGTGAAGTTGACATGTCGAGAGATAGAGAGGGAGGGAGATAGGAGAGAGATGACAGAGAAAGATACGGTAGAAAGACAAAGGGAACTTAGCATGCCTTGTTGAACTAGCTCAGTCCTGTCTCCCGGATGTGTATGGCTGTAGTTCAGTCCTGTCTCCCTGATGTGTATGGCTGTAGCTCAGTCCTGTCTCCAGGATGTGTATGGGCTGTAGTTCAGTCCTGTCTCCCGGATGTGTATGGCTGTAGTTCAGTCCTGTCTCCCGGATGTGTATGGCTGTAGCTCAGTCCTGTCTCTCTGATGTGTATGGCTGTCCTGTCTCTGTGTAGGCTGTAGCCAGTGTCTCTCTGCTGTGTATGGCTGTAGCTCAGTCCTGTGTATGGCTGTAGCTCAGTCCTGTCTCTCTCAGTCCTGTCTCTCTGCTGTGTATGGCTGTGCTCAGTCCTGTCTCCTGCTGTGTATGGCTGTAGCTCAGTCCTGTCTCTCTGATGTGTATGGCTGTAGCTCAGTCCTGTCTCCATGGGATGGCTGTAGCTCAGTCCTGTCTCTGATGTGTATGGCTGTAGCTCAGTCCTGTCTCTCTGATGTGTATGGCTGTAGCTCAGTCCTGTCTCTCTGATGTGTATGGCTGTAGCTCAGTCCTGTCTCTCTGATGTGTATGGCTGTCAGTCCTGTCTCCCGGATGTGTATGGCTGTAGTTCAGTGTCTCCCGGATGTGGCTGTAGCTCAGTCCTGTCTCTGATGTGTATGGCTGTAGCTGTCCTGTCTCTCTGTGTATGGCTGTAGCTCAGTCCTGTCTCTGATGTGTATGGCTGTAGCTCAGTCCTGTCTCCCGGATGTGTATGGCTGTAGTTCAGTCCTGTCTCCCGGATGTGTATGGCTGTAGCTCAGTCCTGTCTCTCTGATGTGTATGGCTGTAGCTCAGTCCTGTCTCTCTGATGTGTATGGCTGTAGCTCAGTCCTGTCTCTCTGATGTGTATGGCTGTAGCTCAGTCCTGTCTCTCTGATGTGTATGGCTGTAGTTCAGTCCTGTCTCCCGGATGTGTATGGCTGTAGCTCAGTCCTGATGTGTATGGCTGTAGTTCAGTCCTGTCTCCCGGATGTGTATGGCTGTAGGTCCTGTCTCTCTGATGTGTATGGCTGTAGCTCAGTCCTGGATGTGTATGGCTGTAGCTCAGTCTGATGTGTATGGCTGTAGCTCAGTCCTGTCTCCTGGATGTGTATGGCTGTAGCTCAGTCCTGTCTCTCTGCTGTGTATGGCTGTAGCTCAGTCCTGTCTCTCTGCTGTGTATGGCTGTAGCTCAGTCCTGTCTCTCTGATGTGTATGGCTGTAGCTCAGTCCTGTCTCTCTGATGTGTATGGCTGTAGCTCAGTCCTGTCCTGTCTCTCTGATGTGTATGGCTGTAGCTCAGTCCTGTCTCTCTGATGTGATGGCTGTGTATCCTGTCTCTCTGATGTGTATGGCTGTAGCTCAGTCCTGTCTCTCTGATGTGTATGGCTGTAGCTCAGTCCTGTCCTCTGATGTGTATGTGTAGCTGGATGTGTATGGCTGTAGCTGTCCTGTCTCTCTGATGTGTATGGCTGTCCTCAGTCCTGTCTCTCTGATGTGTATAGGATGTGTATGGCTGTAGTTCAGTCCTGTCTCCCGGATGTGTATGGCTGCTGTGTATCTCCCGGATGTGTATGGCTGTAGTTCAGTCCTGTCTCTCTGATGTGTATGGCTGTAGTTCAGTCCTGTCTCCCTGCTGTGTATGGCTGTAGTTCAGTCCTGTCTCCCGTGTGTATGGCTGTAGCTCAGTCCTGTCTCTCTGATGTGTATGGCTGATGTGTATGGCTGTAGCTCAGTCCTGTCAGATGTGTATGGCTGTCAGTCCTGTCTCTGATGTGTATGGCTGTAGCTCAGTCCTGTCTCTCTGATGTGTATGGCTGTAGCTCAGTCCTGTCTCTCTGATGTGTATGGCTGTAGCTCAGTCCTGTCTCTCTGATGTGTATGGCTGTAGCTCAGCCCTGTCCTCTGTATGGCTGTAGCTCAGTCCTGTCTCTCTGATGTGTATGTCCTGTCTCCCTGCTGTGTATGGCTGTAGCTCAGTCCTGTCTCTCTGCTGTGTATGGCTGTAGCTCAGTCCTGTCTCTCTGCTGTGTATGGCTGTAGCTCAGTCCTGTCTCTCTGATGTGTATGGCTGTAGCTCAGTCCTGTCTCTCTGATGTGTATGGCTGTAGCTCAGTCCTGTCTCTGTCTCTCTCAGATGTGTCTCTGATGGTATGGCTGTAGCTGTCCTGTCTCTCTGATGTGTATGGCTGTCCTGTCTCTCTGATGTGTATGGCTGTAGCTCAGTCCTGTCTCTCTGATGTGTATGGCTGTAGCTCAGTCCTGTCTCTCTGATGTGTATGGCTGTAGCTCAGTCCTGTCTCTCTCTGATGTGTATGGCTGTAGCTCAGTCCTGTCTCTCTGATGTGTATGGCTGTAGCTCAGTCCTGTCTCTCTGATGTGTATGGCTGTAGCTCAGTCCTGTCTCCCTGATGTGTATGGCTGTGTGTATGGCTGTAGCTCAGTCCTGTCTCTCTGATGTGTATGGCTGTAGCTCAGTCCTGTCTCTCTGATGTGTATGGCTGTAGCTCAGTCCTGTCTCTCTGATGTGTATGGCTGTAGCTCAGTCCTGTCTCTCTGATGTGTATGGCTGTAGCTCAGTCCTGTCTCTCTGATGTGTATGGCTGTAGCTCAGTCCTGTCTCCCTGCTGTGTATGGCTGTAGCTCAGTCCTGTCTCTCTGATGTGTATGGCTGTAGCTCAGTCCTGTCTCTCTGCTGTGTATGGCTGTAGCTCAGTCCTGTCTCTCTGATGTGTATGGCTGTAGCTCAGTCCTGTCTCTCTGATGTGTATGGCTGTAGCTCAGTCCTGTCTCTCTGATGTGTATGGCTGTAGCTCAGTCCTGTCTCTCTGCTGTGTATGGCTGTAGCTCAGTCCTGTCTCCCTGATGTGTATGGCTGTAGCTCAGTCCTGTCTCTCTGATGTGTATGGCTGTAGCTCAGTCCTGTCTCTCTGATGTGTATGGCTGTAGCTCATGTGTGTGTATGGCTGTAGCTCAGTCCTGTCTCTCTGTGTATGTGTATGGCTGTAGTATGTATGGCTGTAGCTCAGTCCTGTCTCTCTGATGTGTATGGCTGTAGCTCAGTCCTGTCTCTGCTGATGTGTATGGCTGTAGCTCAGTCCTGTCTCTCTGATGTGTATGGCTGTAGCTCAGTCCTGTCTCTCTGATGTGTATGGCTGTAGTTCAGTCCTGTCTCTCTGCTGTGTATGGCTGTAGCTCAGTCCTGTCTCTCTGATGTGTATGGCTGTAGCTCAGCCCAGTACAGTACCACAGTACAGTACCTGTTCATACCTGTGTTTAGGACAGGAACTCAGATAAAGACATAGAGTGCGTCTGAAATAGCACCCTATTTCCTATAGTGCACTACCCTGGGGCCCCGGGCCTGATCAAAAGTAGTGCGCTTTATAGGGATCATGATGCAATTTTTAGATGCACAATAGACTTCACCCGTGGTACCATAACAGCAGTTGTAGTAATATCTCAGCGTTGATGTTTCAGTGACTCATGACCATCAGTCTCTGATGACCTCTTAAAGGGAATGGGTTTTACTTAAAGGGTAATGGACTGTGACGTGAAGCGCAACAATCATAACCCCACAGCATCTGCTCTTTGAGCTTTATGTTTGATCATATCCACATTATCTCTCCAATGGCTAATTGATCTTAACTGGCAGAACCTGTCTCACAGTTATATTTTGGTGTACAAAGCATGATTTGTTCACGTTTACTTCAATGCCATATACTGTATATACGTGTCACTTGATAAATGGTTAAGGGTGGGGGTTCAAGTACTAACACAAGGCTTTTAGTTTGGTTAAGTGCTGAGAGCACAGAGGTGGTCCCAGACATGAGTTATTTTATCAACCCTCCTCAAAGGCCTAGCCCTATTCTCTAGTCTCTGGTATGGCATACAGCTGTGGCACTGACTGGCTGTCGTGCTGTGTGTGCACGTGCGTGTGTCTGAGAATGTGGAGCGACACAGTGGAGCGACACAGGACACGATCTGATCGAGTCCCCGGGGAAACAAGGGAATTCCCTGAAAGGGTTATTCAGGGTACAGAGCAAAAATAATCACCAGCTCTAAGAAAACATTCCTGCTCAAGAACATCCATCCCTCACTTCCTCCTCTCCCCTTTCCATGATTCCCTCCCTTCTTCCCCATCCTTCTTTCTTTACACTGAAATGTGTGGATCAAGTGAGCTACTGTTGAATGAAATGGGAACTATGCATATTGTATTAGTCAGCTCCCCATAGATCATCATTGGTATTCCAGAAGATTAATATATCTCTCTTCTTCTTCTTCTTCTTCTTCTTCTTCTTCTTCTTCTTCTTCTTCTTCTTCTTCTCTCTCTCCCCCAGTCGGAGTTCTCCAGTGCCGCCATCCTCCACCAGGGGAGGAGAGACCAGGTAGCAGAGTCATGTCGGGCCCAGAGTGCATCCAGCCGCAAGCGCCGGGTCCTGACCCCTGGTGACCTCAAACACCTGGTGGTGGATGAGGAGCATGAGCTCATCTACTGCTATGTCCCCAAGGTGGCCTGTACCAACTGGAAACGCGTCATGATGGTCCTCACGGGACGCGGCAAGTACAGGTCAGTAGCACAGGAAACTACTATTGAGATTTGAGATAACATGCAAGACACATTTTCCGAAAGGAACACAATAAATAAACGATTAAAGATGTAAACAGAAAAGCTGAATAGTGGATCATGTTTTATTTTATACTACTACTACTGATACGACTATGTTGTCACATAACATCCTAATATTGAGTTGCATCTCCCCCTTCTGCCCTCAGAACAGTTCGTTGGGTCATGGACTCTACAAGGTGTCGAAAGTGTTCCACAGGGATGCTGGCCCATGTTGACTCCAATGCTGCCCATAGTTGTGTCAAGTTGACTGGATGTCCTTTGGGTGGTGGACCATTCTTGATACACACGGGAAACTGTTGAGCGTGAAAAACCCAGCAGCATTGCAGTTCTTGACACAAACCGGTGCACCTACTACCATACCCCGTTCAAAGGCACTTAAATATGTTGTCTTGCCCATTCACCCTTTGAATGACAAACAGACACAATCCATGTCTCAATTGTCTCAAGGCTTAAAAATCCTTCTTTAACAAGGGACATCATTGAGGGATCATAGATTTCACCTGGATTCACCTGGTCAGTATGTCATGGAAGAAGCAGGTGTTCCTAATGTTTGCCATACTCAGTGTTTATAACTGCTGTTTCTATGACTACCTCTCTTACTACACTTTAGATACTTTTCATTGTTTGTGTTGTTTTTAATTATTTTTTCTCATGGTCTTTATTTCTCTCCATCCCAGTGACCCTATGGAGATCCCTTCCAACGAGGCCCACGTCCCGTCCAACCTGAAATATCTGAACCAGTACAGCATTGCTGAGATCAACCACCGCCTCAAGAGCTACCTCAAGTTCCTGTTTGTCCGGGAGCCCTTCGAGAGGCTCGTCTCCGCTTACCGCAACAAGTTCACCCTCAAGTACAACTCCTCCTTCCACCGCCGCTTCGGCACCAAGATCGTCCGCCGCTACCGCAAGAACGCCACACAGGAGGCGCTGCTCAACGGCGCCGACGTCAAGTTCCGGGAGTTTGCCGAGTATCTTGTCGACCCGGCCACGCAACGAGACGGCCCGCTCAACGAGCACTGGCAGACGGTGTACCAGCTGTGCCACCCCTGTCATATCCACTATGACCTGGTGGGCAAGTACGAAACCCTGGAGGAAGACGCCAAGTACGTTCTGCGGCTGGCGGGGGTGGGCGAGTCGGTGCGCTTCCCGACCTACGCCAAGTCCACCCGCACCACAGACAGCATGACGGCCCAGTTCTTCAGCAACATCAGCTCCCAACAGCACAGCCAGCTCTTCCAGCTGTATAAACTGGACTTCCTCATGTTCAACTACTCCACGCCAAGCTATCTGCGACTGGACTAACGACTAGAGGACCAGGACTTGACTAGCCAGTTGGGACTCTGGGCACGATCCACTTTTAATAAGAGAAGAAAAAAAATAACTGAGAGAGAGGAGAATGGATATTTTTGCGAAAGCTTTATTCAAAAACTGTCGTCACTGTTTCTGGGGGTGAATAGGAAGGGCTGAGGTGAATGGGAGGGACAGAGATTGAGGAAAGGTGCTGGATCCGATTTGATGTGAAAGAGTCTTTGTTATCCAATCGGCATTGTCCTGAAGGTAATAAAGGAGGAAGGGGAGATCCTATACCATGAGAATGCAGGGTTCGGGCGGAGCTGATGTCAGAGGATTTCTAAGAGGGGAAATAGAATAGAGAAGCAGTGCTCTTGGAGAGTGGTTAATGTGTGTTCTGTATGTAAATGAGTTGGGACTCTTGACCAATTAGGCTGCTTTGGATTTTGCACAGCAAATGGTGACCTCGCATGCACGCGCCCTGGCCCCAAAGCATCATGGGAGCTGAGCTTATTTTATAACGAACAATAACGAAACTCCGTCAAATTGTAAAACACATCCATGTCCTTCAGTGTGCTGTATCCTGGGTGTGTTTGATAGCACCCACCAATTATACATTTGATAAGTATACTGGCTCTTGGCTCCACCTCAAGCCCTCCTCATTATAGCTGTCTATTGACTTTGCTCTAAAGACCTCTAGAACCATCAGGTGTAAACAGTGGAGCTACAATTTACAGCCAACTGCTCTAAAGTAGTAGCTACGCTGTCAAGATCGCCATCGTCACAAGGTGAAAAGAACTCCTGAGGTTTGCCAGGTGAGGCCTCAGACTCCCACAGCAGGATCTGAAACGGCGGCCTTTTTAGAAAGATGCTGAGCACCCTCAAGGCTTTAAGCCACAGGAAGTGGTCAGAAGGAGAAAGGAAGTGCCATTGTGAATGGGTGTACCGGATGTGATTGACAGGTGTTAGGGGCCTCCCACTGACCCAGAGAGGAACTGAAGAAGAGATGGCTCGTGTGGCTGTGAAAGGGTTTAAGGGACAGGATCTCATAACCCCGCCCACGCCACGCCCTTAAAACAGGGATGGCCATAACCCCGCCCACGAGCAATAACCCCCCCCTCTGCTTCGACGACCAATCATGTATTTTAGTAAATTAAGTCTTTTTTTTTAATGTCTTCGTTTTATTGTCTTATGAAAACATTGCTGCGAGCAGCAATAAAAAAATATTATTTAAACTGCTTTTACTGCCGGGGGGAGGGGGAGGGGGAGGAGATTTTAATATTTGTTTTCTTGGCAGATGAACATTTCAGTAGATTTTTAAAGATAACATTGTTTTTATGAGTTTTGTTTCTCATGTTTTTTTTGTCCTGAGTTGCCTCCGGTACACTGTTAATGATAACATTTTAATTTTCTTCCATTTTTACCAAGGGTGTACAATATAGTGAAGTCTGTGGCTTTGGTTTCTCTGTGCGTGAGAGCTGGGACTTCCCATTGGGATTTAGAGTTATTCCCTCTCTCCCCCTTAGTCAACTGAGTCTGGTGCCAAAGGGTTGGAACACTGCCAATGGCAGAAAGGGACAGTCAGCTCAACTCTTATCAGTACTTTTCGCTACATCCAATAATTTACAAAAATGAAAACATATAAACTACAGCATGAGAAAAGTATTTCACATACATATCTACATCACAGGCTACTGCTCAGAATCAGAAACAAGAGCAGTGGTTGCCTTCATAATGATTGATAATGGAACCATCTACCTTTCAGTCTGGCGGTGAAAGTCAGGTCTGTGTTCGCCCTCCTCAGGTGAAAGTGCAGTGTCTAATCATTACTCTGTGTAGTCTATGGGATCGCAGAGAGTCGTATACACAGTACAGGAGTGGGCGACGGAGGGAGAGAGAAGACAACTTAATTAGCCAAGCTGGGAGGGAGGGAGTCCTCTTTATTCTTTACACCCCTTTGTCATTCTTCCTCCACTCAGACTTCAAAGAGAGAGGGATGTTTATTGGGAAAGTTGTGTATTTTTACATTGCTAGGTCTGAGCAGAAGTAACAGCTGCACAGAAATGAATCACTTCTATATTCATCTGTCCCTCTGACTGTTAGTTTAGACAGGTGGGGTGACTAATGAGAAGCTCACCTCATTCTGTCATAGCTTCTAAAATATTGGTGTCAGTTGTGTATGCTTGCATGTGTGTGTCGTTATAATTAGCAACTGGTTTGGAGGAACACGGTCCTCCACATCTGGCTCTGATAAAGAGGAAGGCTGCTGGTTTGGAGGAACAAGGCCCTTCACATCTGGCTCTGATAAAGAGGAAGGCTACTGGTTTGGCCTACATCTCCGACCCCATCCACTTACAGAAACAATGGGAGCATTCTGAGCTCTCCTCTCTCTCTCTCTCTCTCTCTCTCTCTCTCTCTCTCACACACACACACACACACACACACACACACACACACACACACACACACACACAGATGCCACGCAGCCCCTTACTCAGCAGCTGTACTCCAGTGAGGGTTGGTAAGTAAGGTACATAGGGAGAGGGGGGTTTGGTTGGGTATGGACACATTTAAAACACCACACACTCAGCTTATCTCTAACTACCTATTTAGCCTCCAAAATGAGACACTTTACCCAAAGGCTTTATGGAGTCCTCTCCTGTGCTCTCCTCTTGACTCCAACCTCTCCCAAAACAGCCCCATATAAAAACAGAAGTGGGTTTTTGGACAGTGGCAGTGATCCCTACCCTCGCAACAGGAAAAGGACTGGCTTCTTATACAAACAGAGCTGTTAAAATCCCACAGAGGCCCAGCCTAACGACCCCTGTGGAAATACTGACCTGATTCAAACATGTTTTATTCTCCATTCTTATTCCATATCCTAGCTCACTCTACCTATAAATCCACCTGAATCCAATTCTGACATGTCCATTTAGTGTTCTTGTGCTGTATAAGTATTTATTGACGAGTGTACGGGTATATTTATGTTGTAGGAGAACGACGTCTATTGTTGGACTGAATTACATATTTACTGGGTTGCTAAATGCAGAGGCACAGGAAGTGCACGCTCCTCTGCACATTCGTAAACATATCCACTCTGGGGCCGGGGGTTTCTAGCCAGAGATAAGCATGGATGGGGCAGTATTCTGTCAGTGGTTTTATTGTGAATATTTTATCTTTCTGTCTGAGATATTCTTATTCAATCAGTATCTGTGCAACAGTAAAAACATCCCCATAATGCCCATGGAACTTCCTTTGTGTTACACATAAGAGGGTCCCCATGATGTTTCCTGCTGTCACAAATTAGCCCTTTGGTACCAACTCTCAGACCATGAGGCTTTTCAGAAATGTTCAAAATATTGCCAACTGTTGAAATCTCTGGAAGGTGGTTAGAGAAGATCTCCCACTCAACTGCACAGGAACCAAAGCCTGGAATGGTAATAGAGCTCTTTTTATTTTCCTTTTCCCTGTCTTAATTATGTCTTTCTATGTTGTTCTGTTGTATTCCTCTGTCAGCAACACTCCACAGCAGCTTCCACACTTTTCATTGACCTCATAGAAATATAACATATAGATAGAACACAGTTTATGATTATGTCCAATCCATTCTATGGTTGCCTCCTGCATAGCCTACAGTACATGACCACAGGGCACTTCAGTCACCACAGACAGTACCTTTTATAGGGTCACCACAGACAGTACCTTATAGGGTCACCACAGACAGAGTCAATGGGTGCTGAAATGATCTGTGCCTTTTCATTCCTCTCATTGGAGCACATTACGGTCATCTGATTGGTCAGTCCACACACACACACACACACACACACACACACACACACACACACACACACACACACACACACACTCTTCAATTGTCAGATTCAAGTTGAAAAACAGCATCCCACACACTAACACAGTCATATCACCTGTAGAGAGACTCATGTGACCACATCAAGAGGCTATGCAAATAGAGGGTTTTTGAAACGCTTGCTCTGCTCAGATCTTCCCTCTTCTCCTCAGCCAGATACTGGATGGTTTTCTGTGGCTCTGTGTTGCTCAGAGGTTATACGTACACCCTTCAACACCACACCACAACCGTCAGATCTCTGTGTGCTGGTTTCAGTGTTCTCATCCGTTGCCAAATAGTGAGAGTGTGTGTTGAGCTGTGTTCACTTAAACCAATGTTGTTGAGAGTCTAGGCAGGCTCCTCTGCTGTCAGATGCCATGTCATCGGCCAGTGTGTGTGTCGGAGAGGTCACAATGTGCTGTACCAACGAGTGTGTTTCTGAGCTGTGTGTGTGTATTGGAAAGGTCGCTCTGTACTGTACCTGCGAGTACCTTAAGAGTAACTCGAGGAACTCACTCAAACAGGCTACGTTGCATTTATTTATTAATTCCACAACGACTACTCATAACATTCCTCCTGGTGGTCTCCATGGCAACACACCTGGACTTTACTCACGGGACAGACTGTCGGTTCATCATCAAGGCCCTCTCACCCGAAACATGAATAATTGAATATATCGACTGCAGATAGTGGGAGAGGAGTTGTGATTCCCCAGCAGTGTTCATTCTGGTTCATTCTGTCTGATGTTTTCACAATAAAATGCCTCAAACAAACCCAGATGCCCCAGACAAATGTGTTTTTTCACTGTCTGCCTGTGTGTGAACACAGACACAACAAACACACAACATTCTATATATCAAAACGCTAATCACGCACACATATTTGTCACATTATCACTCGCTGCCCAGTGGTTCTATGGGTATTCTCTGGTTGGCATGGATATTGTCTCGTCAACCCATGGGCACCCCATGCCACCTGATGAGTCCAAGCTTGGCGTTCCAAAACATGCCATCTGTTTTGTTTGTGAAAAGCCTGCACATGCCGGTCTGCCAAAACAATTTCCCGCGTTTCCATGGTTACTGAGACATTCTTGTGCTCCATGATGGAAGAATATTCATGTGGTATGTATAACGTACACCCTGTCACGTGTGGTCCACATTGGTAGCTGCTGCTATCTGCGGAGGAACTGAAGATGAAAACAAAAGCTTAATCTCCTGTACGAAGAAAATGACCATACATGTGAATCAGATGGTGGTCCGATGGTAAGTCGCTGACTCAAAACCAAGAGGTTGTGGGTTCAAACCTAACTTCTTGCATGTTTCTGCAACTCTCAGTCAAATATGCAAAGACAATGGTAAGAATTGTGAAGGAGCCGTGTGTCTCTGGCGTGAGGATCTTGAACCATAAATCTATGCAAATGTTATTTGTCACATGCGCCGAATACAACAGGTGTAGACCTTACAGTGAAATGCTTACTTACAAGCCCTTAACCAACAACGCAGTTAAGAAAAATAAGTGTTAAGTAAAAAAATAGAAAATAAAAGTAACAAATTATTAAACAGCAGCAGTAAAATAACAATAGCGAGGCTACAGTATATACAGGGGGTACCGGTACAGAGTCAATGTGCGGTGTTACCGGTTAGCTGAGGTAATATGTACATGTAGGTGTAGTTAAAGTGACTATGCATAGATAATAAACAGAGTAGCAGCAGCGTAAAAGAGGGGTCTGGGTAGCCCTTTGATTAGCTGTTCAGGAGTCTTACAGCTTGGGGGTAGATGCTGTTAAGCCTTTTGGACCTAAACTTGGCGCTCCGGTACTGCTTGCTGTGCAGTAGCAGAGAGAACAGGGTGGCTGGAGTCCTTGACAATTTTTAGGGCCTTCCTCTGACACCGCCTGGTATAGAGGTCCTGGATTGCAGGAAGCTTGGCCCCAGTGATGTACTAGGCCGTACGCACTACCCTCTGTAGTGTCTTGCGGACGGAGGCTGAGCAGTTGCCGTACCAGGCAGTGATGCAACCAGTCAGGATGTTCTCGATGGTGCAGCTGTAGGATCTGAGGACCCATGCCAAATCTTTTCAGTCTCTTGAGGGGGGAATAGGATTTGTTGTGCCCTCTCCATCCACATCGACAGGAAAGCTGTGGAGATGGTGAAAATGGACAAACTGAAGTGGTCCACCCACACAGACAGAGTGGTGAAGTTGGCGCAACAGCGCCTCTTCAACCTCAGGAGGCTGAAAAAATTTGTCTCGTCACCTAAAACACTCACAAACATTTACAGATGCACAATCAAGAGCATCCTGTCTGGCTGTATCACCGCCTGGTATGGCAACTGCAATGCCCTTAACTGCAAGGCTCTCCAGAGGGTAGTGCGGAATGTACAACGCATCACCGGGGGCAAACTACCTGCCCTCCAGGACCCCTACAGCACCCGATGTAGAAAAAAGGACAACAACCACCCGAGCCACTGCCTGTTCACCCCGCTATTATCCAAAAGGCGAGGTCAGTACAGGCGCATCAAAGCTGGGACCGAGAGACTGAAAAACAGCTTCTATCTCAAGACCATCAGAATGTTAAACAGCCACCACTAGCACAGAGTGGCTGCTGCCAACATACAGACTCAAATCTCTGGCCACTTAAATAAATTGACTTAAAAGGTATCACTAGTCAATCTAAATAATGCCACTTTAATAATGTTTACATATCCTACATTACTCATCTTATATGTTCAATACTGTGTTCTATACCATCTACTGCATCTTGCCTATGCCGCACAGCCATCGCTCATCCATATATTTATATGTTCATATTCTTATTCATCCCTTCATGTGTGAATAAGGTAGTTGTAAATTTGTTCATTAGTTTTTAGATATTACTGCATTGTCGGAACTAGAAGCACAAGAATTTCGCTACACTCGCATTAACATCAAGCTAACCCTGTGTATGTGACCAATAAAATGTGATTTGATTCACGAGTGTCTTAGTGTGTTTGACCATGATAGTTTGTTGGTGATGTGGACACCAAGGAACTTGAAGCTCTCAACCTGTTCCACTACAGCCCGGTCGATGAGAATAGGGGCGTGCTCGGTCCTCATTTTCTTGTTGTCGACAATCATCTCCTTTGTCTTGATCACGTTGAGGGAGAGGTTGTTGTCCTGGCACCACACGGCCAGGTCTCCGACCTCCCTATAGGCAGTCTCATCAATGTTGTTGTGTCATCGGCAAACTTGGTGTTGGAGTCGGCTTAAACGCAGGTGCTGTGCGGTTGCCTTCTGAGGAGTTACGGCCACTTGAGGAAGTGGGTGATTTGAAGGCAGTGTACATTCCTGGGGTGCAATTCAAGAACAGCAAATTGCAACAGTCATGGATAAAATCTCTAGATTTCATCTACGACTGCTGCTTTTTGCAGGAGAGGGAACCCCAGCTATTCACCCCATGACATCTACAAGCCTTCCAACCATTACGGAGTGTCAACACAACCACACTCAAGAGCTGAGCCTGGGATTGAACCTACAACCCTGTGTACTAGAGGCGAGATCGTTACCTGGAGAGCCAGTGGCACTTTCACACTCAGAACAATTATCTCTGTAAATTTGTCATGAAGAAATAGAAAGTAGCTAAGGATCTAATGGCAGATACATTTGACAAACTGTGAAAGCAGAATTCTAACTGGTGTATAGTTGCTGCTATGCTGATGAGTCACTGAGGCATCTGCTATTTATTGCACCCTGTAGTTCACATAGGGGACTTTCTCAATGTCAACAGCTTGGTTTGAATCCACCCCAATATGGCCACTTGTTCCAGTGCATGTATACAGCCCGCTCTCTGTGGAAAGTTCCTGATCTCTCTCATTATACAGACATTGTGGTCAGCACAGTGGTTCCTTTCAAGTGGGCACCTTTGAAGAAATGTCCAGAGCCACGGAATCTATAAAAAAAAACTTGAGTTGGAAAGTTCTCATCCCTCTCTTGCCACAGATCAGTCTCTCATTAATAAAAACACAGTACTGTCTCCTACCACCTTTCTAAACTACATATCAACCTACCCACCCAGAGAACTACAACGCAATACGTTATGAATGAAACTTACTGCCACTGTCAATTCCACCACCTGCTTTTTCCAAGACATGAAATAAGTTAATATTCCCATTCTAAAACATCCAGCGTCTCCCCACAAGAGGCATTTCTCCACTCCTGTCAGAAATACATCCAGCATCTCTCCACATACAGAGGCATTTCTCCACTCCTGTCAGAAATACATCCAGCATCTCTCCACATACAGAGGCATTTCTCCACTCCTGTCAGAAATACATCCAGCATCTCTCCAAATACAGAGGCATTTCTCCACTCCTGTCAGATCTCTCCAATTTCTCCACATCCTCTAGCATCTCTCCACTCCTGTCATAAATACATCCAGCCTATTTCCACATGGAAGCATTTCTCCACTCCTGTCAGAAATACCTCCAGCATCTCTCCAAATACAGAGGCATTTCTCCACTCCTGTCATAAATACATCCAGCATCTCTCCACATAGAAGCATTTCTCCACTCCTGTCAGAAATGCCTCTAGCATCTCTCCACTCCTGTCATAAATACATCCAGCCTATTTCCACATAGAAGCATTTCTCCACTCCTGTCAGAAATACATCCAGCATCTCCCCACATGGAAGCATTTCTCCACTCCTGTCAGAAATACCTTCAGCATCTCTCCAAATACAGAGGCATTTCTCCACTCCTGTCAGAAATACATCCAGCCTATTTCCACGGCCCTGCCTTCTCATTGGCTATAAACCCTGTCATTAGAGGGAGGCTGCTGACAGTGGCACATCAGGGGAGGGTGTGTGTGTTCATGTGTAGGGAAGGGAAGTTAACCGCTGCTGTGTCCATGTGAGCGGTGTCACTGTGGGTATCTGTGGTTTGGGAGAATGCATGTAATCAGTTGAGGCTTTATTTATGCTTAAAAGGCAAATACAACACCTGACAAAGTGTTGCATCACCGCAGGTCTCCGAAACAATCTCTCCGTCTATTTATGCTGTTCTCTGTCACTCTGTGTATCTCATGGCTGTGTCCCCCTCAGGCTTCCATACGTTGCCACACACGCAGATGTGTGATTCCCACCTCAAATTAATGTTCACCACCCACCCGGTGGCTATCACTTTCTCCCTCTTTCTGGGTTTCTTGCCAAATGAGATTGATTGGGGTCTAAGTAAAGAAGAATGGATTGGTGTTTCACTTCCTCAGTAGAGCAAATGTACTACGCCGAGTCATCGGGCCCTGCTCACAGCGTCATTGATTCCTCCCAGTTCCCCTCGTTGACCTAGGTCTACAGTAGGTTTTATACTGGTTAAGGTTCAAAGGCGATAAAGACACGGCTAGATTATGAACCGGGCCGGCAGTAGACAAGAAATACTTGAGCTCTTCTTATTTGAACTCTTGTCAACAGCACAGTTCAGAAGGCTAACCCTGGCATCTGACGCCATTCCATCAGTCACCAAGGAATCTCACCCCTGGGTGGCAGGAATCTCTCAGTTTACTTCCCTTCCTCCATGTCTCCTTCCTACTAGTTATTTTTTTCTCTCTCTCTCTCCCTCTCTCGTCGTAGTAGTAAAACAAGTATAACAACGATGATTATCATTTTAATAACCCTCATTAGGTTTAGTCCTGACAGTCTTGATTATCTCCCCGATTGAGCTTCCATAAGGGCACACTCTGAACACCCCATCACTAGAGAAAATAATCGGGGAGGGGGATGATCTGTTTCCTATTAGCTTCCAGTGTGAATCAGCTATTGTTTTCTGTCCAGTTAGGGCAGTAAGCCCGGGGGCCACATAGGTCCGCTGGGACTACTGGAGGGGCCAGAGATGGCCCCTGTATTAGGTTTCAATTTCATGGTCCCCCTGGTGCAGACCGTACCCCTTTTCCCAAGCCATAGTCAAACCTGTCAACTCAAACCCCCGCACCCCTCTCTGTCCCCCTGCCCAATACAAGGTTCAGCACCCCTTGTTAACACCAGAGTGTCTAGACATCAACAGAGGCACACTGTTACATGCCCACAGAATACTGTACATACTACACAAAGAAACACAGAAAAGACATAAGAGGCTGCTCACTTAAATTCTCAGACTGTAGTAAGTGTGTGTGTGTGTGTGTGTGTGTGTGTGTGTGTGTGTGTGTGTGTGTGTGTGTGTGATGCAGTCATACAGTACACGATTCCTCTCTGTAGCCAGGCAGAGACATGGGCCAACATTGGAGACATGCCACCTCATAAAAACCACCTTGTGTAATAAATGTCTAACATCATTACTCAACAGTAACACAGTGGGGGTTCACTCTCTCAACCATCTGATGTTCACTTTTTGCAACTCCTCATTTTTTCCTGATTGCAGACATTTTGTTTTAACCCTATGCTGTCACAATAACATTATCCATGCTCAACAATTACAGTATCTACTGAATGGTAAGGAGACAGAAATCCCATAACACACTAAGAATGATATCATTTAACACCACACTTCCAAGTGTCTTTTCCCCCATGCAGTCAGTGATGGCAGAATTTGAGTAAGTATCTACAGAGGACAGTACAGTAAAATAAAAACTACAGTAGTTCAGATAGATCACATCCTGATTCCCTACTCTCTCCTATACAGTATAGACAGGAGGTGGAGAGACAGCCAAGAGTAATTCAGTGTTCTGGTTATGGGGTCTCAGGAGGTCCTGCTCTGGTCGTTAAGCCACACGGTACTGACACTTGAGACTTTCCTCGACAACCATGAAAATCTGCTCTTTAAGGGGCAGACAAGGACGCAACACAACCATGAAAATACACAAGCAGCAAATCAGCTCTTTAACTACTTAGTCAAGCCCTTCCGACTTCACTGAGAAAGAACAAAAACACAGCAAAATGAAGGCGTATTACAGTACATAGGTTAACGTAGCATGGCTTAAGAAATGTCAAAAATGAAAAGATAATAGAAATCCATTGGATAGACTTAGTCCTAGGGTGGCAAAGGGTAGGAAACTTTCTGGTAAGTTTCTGGATTTTGTGGGGACATTTTCCATGGGAAGTTACACCCTGGAATTTGGGGGAATTTTGCTTAAATTCATCAATATAACAGCTTATAACAGTGAACCTTTTTTGTGGGATACACAAGGAAATTCAAGGTCTTGAGGCATATTTTGGTTAAACTATTCCCAATTCAATGGAATTGCAACCCTCTGCATGCACAGTGCATTCTTCCATCATATGTACAGCTGATTCTCAAGATCTTGCACACGAATGAGACGCTATTGAGCCCACACTACTACACTGTCTGAGCCAAGGACTACATGCTTTCTGATAAGTTTTGATTACAGTACTGGGTGGGGTGAATATATTTTATAGGACATACATTATTTTTTTGTTAACTAGTAAATAGTAGCCTACAGCAAAGCGTGTTTAAATAATTTAGAACTTGTTAACAATTTCTGCCATTTAGTTGTTGCTACCATGTGGGTTGTTAATTCACCCGTTTCCATACATGTTTCATTTAAATAAAGTATCTTACAAAAGGAGTTGTTTAATCTAACTGCTTAACTATTTATCCGTACATGGAATTGTATTTGCTGTTTCTTTTTACAATTATTTTTCTAATCTTTACAGGAACATGCTACGGCCGCTATCTGATGTGTGGGGACATTTCACTGCAGCTAAAAACTGTGTACATTTGCAAATACTGTGCCAAATCATATGTGAAGAAGGCAACAAAGACGCAGAATCATCTGGCCAAGTGCATAAAGTTCCCTCAGCGCTTACAACAAGCAACCTCTGACAAAAGTCCCTCTACTTCTATTCCAGGTGAAAATGATTAATCGGACACGTTATCGATAGCAACAGCTCATTATCCTCCTGGAATCAGAGTTTTTTTTGACTCAATGGAGAAACGTAGTCAGAGAAATGCTGATGAATGTCTTGCTCGAGCTGTGTATGCAACTGGTCCACCTCTGATGCTCACAGGCAATGTGTATTGGAAGAGATTTCTTAATGTTCTTTGCCCAGCATGCAGCCCTCCAACCAGACATGCTTTATCTACTCATTTGCTGGATGCAGAGTTTCAGAGTTCAAGTGAAGGTCAAGTGATGGTCAAGCAAATCATAGAGAAAGCTGACTGTATTGCAATCATCTCTGATGGGTGGTCAAATGTTCGTGGGCAAGGAATTATTAATTACATCATCTCCACCCCTCAACCAGTATTCTACAAGAGCACAGACACAAGGGACAACAGACACACCGGTCTCTACATTGCAGATGAGCTGAAGGCTGTCATCAATGACCTTGGACCACAGAAGGTATTTGCACTGGTGACAGACAATGCTGTGAACATGAAGGCTGCTTGGTCTAAAGTGGAGGAGTCCTACCCTCACATCACACCCATTGGCTGTGCTGCTCATGCATTGAATCTGCTCCTCAAGTACATCAAGGCACTGAAAACAATGGATACAGAGCCAAGGTTAGGTATGTGAAGGGTCATCAAGTTATAGCAATCTACCTCACCAAATAAAGTGAGAAGAATAAGAGCACCACATTGAAGCTGCCGAGCAACACTCATTGGGGTGGTGATGTCATCATGTTTGACAGTTTCCTGGAGGGGAAGGAGTCTCCATGAAATGGCCGTATCAGTCTGCCAATATGGACAGCCCCATCAAGAGAAGCCTCCTGGATGATTTGTTTTGGGAGAGAGTGGTAAGCAGTCAAACCTATAGTAGTAGCCATTGCACAGATTGAGGGAGACAATGCCATCCTGTCTGATGTTCAGACTCTGCTTGCATATGTAAAAGAAGAAATCCGTACTGCCCACTTCACTGTTGCTCCAAGTAGAGGAAACTGCAGTTCTGAAATATACCAAAAAGCGTATGTTGGACCCCAAGTATGCTGGCAAGAGCATCCTGTCTGGTGCAGAGATCAACAAGGCATATGGTGTCATCACTACCGTGTCTCGCCACCTTGGCCTGGATGAGGGCAAGGTTCTTGGCAGTCTGGCGAAGTACACTTCCAAGCAAGGGCCTTGGGATGGAGATGCAATATGGCAGACGTGCCAAAATAGCTAATCAGCCACCTGGTAGAAGGGACTTTGTGGATCTGAGGCTCTTTCCCCTGTTGCCTCCATCATCCTCCAAATCCCACCAACATCAGCTTCAGAGCGCAACTGGTCCTTGTTTGGGAACACACACACCAAAGCACGCAACAGGCTGACCAATTCAAGGATGATAAAATTTGCCCGGATGGCGCCCAATTTAGGCTTTTTGAGCCTGACAACAAGCCATCCTCAACAAGGTTGGAAAGTGACAGCGAAGATGAGGCCTCAGAGTCTGATGTTCAAGATTTGGGCATCGAGGGGTTCCAGAGAGAAGACATGGAAGCCTGAGAGGAAGACAACCAAAGCTTTAGCTTCTAGACTATCACTTTACAGATGTATGTTGAAAATGTTTTTGGGAGATGCGATGGATCATTGGGGATCATTCAATATTCCCTTTTGTTGTTTAGTGAAATCCTCCCATGTGAAGAGTCAACTCATTTAATTAAATTTAAATCTGTAACTAATTATTTTTTTCTTTCTTTCTAGGATTGAATCATGTCTACTTATGGTAAAGGTGAAATATTTATGTTTCTGTCTCCATATGATATGGTAAATATATCCAATGTAAAAAAAAACAGCTATATTTAAATGGTATTAATATTCGTTTGCATATATTTCCGTTAATTCTCACAGAAAGTTTCCACCTCAGAATATTCCGCAAAATGTGCAACCCTATTTATGCCTAGTTGGAACTAAAAGGTGGAGGTGGTTGGAACGCTTCTCACCATCAGATCTACTAAGTATTGGTCAGACAACGGACTGTGATGCATTCAGAAACAAGCACTAAAGGTTCATGCTCTGATCTTTCCCAGGAGAGGGTTAAGGAATACTGCTCAAGCTCATCTTTGATATCCAGAACCAGATAATATATATCTTTCTTTTGCCATGCAACTCCATTTGCAAGGCGTCAGAATGTAGAGATACTAAAATGTATAAAACTATTTCACCACTGTCGGACTGAGTCCATACGCTGTTATTCAAATGCTTTTCTCTTTCCAACTCTATGCCAAGTAATACTTCAGCAATTACAGTAAACCCTTCACACTTCCAATGAATTTTATAATCGTAATCTGACGCGACACCTTTCAAACTAAATCCCCTAATATGTATAACACATCTATAGAGGCAGATCAGCCTGTAGGTGACATAGCCAAGCTATCATAACATCACACACCAGTTGATATGATATGGGATTTTTAATATTAGTGTCCACCCAAAGGAGCATGTAATGTCAACATGTCTCTGGGGGTGCTGATCCCACCTCTGGTCTCTCACATCTGAAAGAGAGAGCTCTGAGAAATAAAGAATGGTTAGAGAGTGAGCAGAAGGGAATGAGAGAAGTAGTGAGGGAATGAAAAGACTTAATGAGACGGAAGCAGTGACAGTAAGAGGGAAGACGTGTGTGTGTGTGTGTGTGTGTGTGTGTGTGTGTAGGCATGTTCATCGAGTGGAGGTCATGAAAAGGTGAAATACCACACTGGTGTTACCATGGAGACCGGGGGAGATAGAGACAGTGATTGTCCAGAGATCTCCTGAGGGCATCCAAAGAGTACACAATATATTTCTACCACAGTGTGGTAGACTTCAATCATAACATTGCTTTACAGCAGAGAAGTGTCGGTATACACGGATTTGTCTCAATCGGAGCTGATCTTGTCCTTCCCTGTCTACAGGCATTTCATCCTAAACCTCTTTAGACAAGAGCTTTAACTGAACAACCTCTAATACTACAACATCCAATTAACCTCTCTGAGGGACCAGCAAATCTTCACTCAGTATAATCACACATTTGTAAGCAGCTTATTCATGCTGGACGTTTATTTATTTATTAAACATTTATATGAGTCAAAGGTCATTCGTGGTCCGTTTCCGAGAACAGATTGCGAATATGAAAACAACAAACCCTTTAAACAGCACATTATTAGAGGTTAGAAAACAACAAGAGCCAACAGAAAACTAAAGGAATATGGCATCAGAAAGAATAACATCTCATCACCCTGTGAATCTCCGCAGGCACATTTCATTGGAATATTAACGGCAGAGAGCCACCGTAGTGAACATATGTACATACGTGTAAACAGAGTGCGTGGCGTGTAAACGTCCACGGTCAAAACCACATGATCGCACGGGACCTGACTGTATAACGCCAGAATAGTACCTACTCTGTGTGACTGGACCGAGAGAGAGAGAGCGAGAAAGAGAAAGAGGAAGGGGGGAGAGAAGCGAGAGAAAGAGCAAAGAATTAGTCCCTCGAGAGGTATAAAAATAGCAGGTATACATTCCTTTGAGTACCGCTAACTGTCCCCAATTCTATGTGTCCTTGTCATGCAAAACCAAACTAAGGGTACAGATGGCCACATGAAAGCCTAAACAGATAAACAACTGAGGTTCAATCTGTGACTGACCTTAATGAGGGACTATATGAAGTGCATCCAAAGAGAGTGAGATGCATATCGTCTGGGCTGAGAGGAGACTCAGTGCTCTGGTATAGACTATATAAAGCTTTAGACCAGGGGAAGGCAATACTAGTCTGTAACAACAGCATAGTGTGCAGGCTTTTGTTCTATCCCAGCTCTAAAACAGCTGATCCAGCAACTAACCCTCAAACGCTGGCCCCAGCTGTCCAGGGCCAGTTGTGTACCTCCTGTAACCTGGCCTTTCTCCAACCTGTCTGTCCATGTGTCTCCCTTCAGTCAGGAATAAACACCGCAGCCTGTAGATCTCACTAACTGAAGGCTTCCAGCTATATTTGCAGTGTCCACTGGATATAAGTGACTTGTTGCAACGAAACAACAACGGTCAAATCTCTTAATAAATTGCACTGTAAGAAGCATATGATTTTTAGAATGCAATGCAATTGGTTGAATGGAAAAAAGGAACCAGATGCAGAGAAATGTCTTTCCAAATAATAGTTTTTTTCTTCCAAATGAACATCTGTAGTCTTCATTGGCTCAATCAGCATAGTGTTAAGTGCTACTCTGCCCAATAGGAGAGGCAGAGGAATGTTCCAGCGACCAATAGCTGAGCGAGGCAAACCGCCTAAACGGCAACAACCCCGCATGGCATAATAGGAGGAGAAGGGTTAGGGGTTCTGGGTTGGGGTAGAGGCACGGGCGTGACCCCTCCACCAGGGATCAGGGGTCATCTCAGTCACCCACGTCGCTGTCCTGGTCACCGATGTACCACAGGAATTGGAAGCTGAGGGCCAGGAGAGCGGTGCCCAGGAGGTCGCCCAGGGCGGTCAGGTAGGGGATGGAAAAACTGTCTGGGTCTTTACCACTACGCCACATAGAGTACACCATCCAGTCTGCTATACACAGCAACAGGAACACCTGAGAGAGAGAGAGAATTTAATATACAAAATGAGTTTACTGTACATAATGTAAATCTGCACAAGAGAAACAAGTGTGAGAGAGCTGTTTAAAGTTAGTTCGCTTAAAGACCACACAGCAACAATTACCATCACACATGTCAATCAATGTAAGCTATTCCTGATTGCAAAAACCCAAATGTTTGCTATGCAAGACATCACACCCCCAATATAAAACAGATGCACACATACACACGTGATTCACAAAGCACAGTGGCGTCCCACCGAGAAGTTAAAGCGAGGGAGAGAAATTGCACAAAAATCCACATTACACACCTCTTCACAGATATTTTCTAAGAAACACCATGGAAACAAAGAAAACTGAGCTGAAGAGAGGAATATGAGAGAGAGAGAGAGAGCGCGAGAGAGAGAAGCGCTGGGCCATTGTGATTTAGAGAAAAGAAACTGTCTGCCAGTGGTTCGTGTTATTCCTGTTTCACTGTCCAGAAAACAAAGAGCTTGAAACGCTGCCCACTGCAATTAGCCCAACCAGAGACAGAGGGGCAGTATGACAGCTATAGTATAAGGAATAAAACTAAGCATTCGACTGATAACCATATGTAAAGGAAAACAAGGAGAAATCTAATGTTACCGGCAGCAAATACATTATACGGAAATGGATCATTTCAAACACCAAAATCATAAGAAGCATATACCAAACATGTCTTGGGATAAAGAGGGAATTATTTGTAATAACGTGTGTGTTTCATAGGTGTGTCTGAATTCCTCGGTCCATCTGGGATGATGGCTTTGAGATGTCTGTCTCTATGCAGAACGTGTTATGTATGGAAACCCCCAAGGGTCACGCGACAGTCTATTTGTCTCGTCACACATAGTGGGTAGCGTGCAAAGTAGGTAGCCTGAAATAACACTGACTTTACTCCTTGTGACAGAGCAGTGAATCAAACACTTCCTCTTTCTCTTAAGGCCCTCTCTGCTTGTCTCAGTCTATCAAGGGCAATCTTCTTTCCCCTCTGTCCTTTTATTGAGTGTCACCGTCCACCAAATACCCATTCAACACACCCACTCACACGACACAGACAATAAAACAGAATAGTTTACAAACTCTCCCCAAATCGCTTTGTCTAAATACGTTTTAGAAGACAAATCAACAGACAGACACAACCAGAGAACGACGTCAAACCTCCCCTCCCCTTCCACAGTATTAACTAGAGCCGTCTAATCAATGCAGAGAAGAGAGCAGAGGAGAAGACTCTCCAGAATGGAACCAGACACCGTTTGATGTCCTGCGGCTGGATGGGATCCTGCATCAGTCCTTTGTCTCCATCTTTCTAATTAAAAAGATTTACACAGGAAACGCTTTGAATGTGTTTGGTCTAAAGTGATGATCCTGGATGGACCTCTCTGTACTGTTTGTGTCAGGCTTGAAAGGTGGGAAAGGCACAGACGGATTTGCATGAAGCCATCTCTGAAACCACTGAAGCCCCATTTAAAGAATCCTACCAAGGAAAGTGTGGGAAAGCAAGGGGATTTCTCTAAAGTAGAGGGAGACAGGGATAGGTTGAATTCTCAGAGAACACACAGTTCTTAGTAGAGGGCAGAGTCGAGTGCAGCAGCTAAGGGTGTGAGTGTGTACTGGGGTTAGAGAGCGCGAGTGAGAGAGAGAGAGAGAGAGAGAGAGAGAGAGAGGGAGGCTGCTGACTGGGAGATAACACCCTGAGCAAACACAGCAGGGGAAACTTTCCACTCCTCCGAGAGAGAAAAAGCCTGAACAGGCACTGTACACTGGGGCTGCTCACAAGCATAGGGCAACACGTCTAGTTACATGGCCACAGAAACATTTAAGCGATTTAGGACCTGCAGTTTAGTTCAAAAGATTCCACTGTCCTCTCTGTTAGCGGGAGTGCAGAGATACAGTGGGGCAAAAAAGTATTTAGTCAGCCACCAATTGTGCAAGTTCTCCCACTTAAAGATGAGAGAGGCCTGTAATTTTCATCATAGGTACACTTCAACTATGACAGACAAAATGAGAAAAGAAAATCCAGAAAAATCACATTGTAGGATTTTTAATGAATTTATTTGCAAATTATGGTGGAAAATAAGTATTTGGTCACCTACAAACAAGCAAGATTTCTGGCTCTCACAGACCTGTAACTTCTTCTTAAAGAGGCTCCTCTGTCCTCCACTCGTTACCTGTATTAATGGCACCTGCTTGAACTTGTTATCAGTATAAAAGACTGTCCACAACCTCAAACAGTCACACTCCAAACTCCACTATGGCCGAGACCAAAGAGCTGTCAAAGGACACCAGAAACAAAAATTGTAGACCTGCACCAGGCTGGGAAGACTGAATCTGCAATAGGTAAGCAGCTTGGTTTGAAGAAAATCAACTGTGGGAGCAATTATTAGGAAATGGAAGACCACTGATAATCTCCCTCGATCTGGGGCTCCACCCAAGATCTCACCCCGTGGGCTCAAAATGATCACAAGAACGGTGAGCAAAAATCCCAGAACCACACGGGGGGACCTAGTGAATGACCTGCAGAGAGCTGGGACCAAAGTAACAAAGCCTACCATCAGCAAGGACATTGAAGATGAAACATGGCTGGGTCTTTCAGCATGACAATGATCCCAAACACACCGCCCGGGCAACGAAGGAGTGGCTTCGTAAGAAGCATTTCAATGTCCTGGAGTGGCCTAGCCAGTCTCCAAATCTCAACCCCATAGAAAATCTTTGGAGAGAGTTGAAAGTCCATGTTGCCCAGCAACAGTCCCAAAACATCACTGCTCTAGAGGAGATCTGCATGGAGGAATGGGCCAAAATACCAGCAAGTGTGTGTGAAAACCTTGTGAAGACTTACAGAAAACGTTTGACCTCTGTTATTGCCAACAAATGGTATATAAAGTATTGAGATAAAAGTTTATTGAAAATAAATTCATTAAAAAGCCTACAATGTGATTTTCTGGAATTTTTTCTTCTCATTTTGTCTGTCATAGTTGAAGTGTACCTATGATGAAAATTACAGGCCTCATCTTTTTAAGTGGGAGAACTTGCACAATTTGTGGCTGACTAAATACTTTTTTGCCCCACTGTACATGTTCTCAGACAAACAGGGTCTTTTTCACTTTATAGCAGGCATGGCGGGGGGGGGGGGGCTGCATCACATATAAATAAAATAAATCATACTTTATTTAAGATTAATTGAAACTTACTTAATGTCACAGAGAGATTACCAGATCTCCTTACTAAAGGGCCTTTAAAATAGTAATTTTTCACACTGCCTTCTCGTCACAACTGACACTTAGTTATGACATTAAAAGTCATATTAGGTGATTAAAAGGGGTGATGATCAGAGGGGCAGAGTTTTCCCCACTTATATTATTACTCGGGCAGAAGTATGGATAGAGTTCCTCCGCTCTCCTTACAGTTCCCACACACAGATCACTGATCTCGGCACAGTCCTTGGTGGGTGGAGGGGTGTAGAGGGATGGAAAGCTCTGGAGGAGGTGGTCCTCAGTGTGTGAGAGCTGCTCCACCTCAGTGCTTCTCCTCTGTAGCTCAGTATTTCCTGCTCTTTAATGAGCCCTTCAGCCTGCCTCTCTCCTCTGCTCCCCCTCAATCACCTCAATGAGCTCAGCCTGGCTTCTCTCAATGGAGCGCACCAGAGCAGTGAAGACCTGTACACTGTGAAATCTCTCTCTCTCTTGCTGAGATCTACTGAGTCTTTGATCTCCTGAACATTCCTCAGTCTCTCCTGGAACATCTACTGAACCTCTGCCTCAGTCTTCCCCAGTTTAGCCTTCCTCTAGAGGGACAGTGTCATGAGGCCTGCTTTCAAGCACATGACACAAACACACATCTGGTCAATTCTACAGAACAGCTCCAGGAGTATGTTGTGCTTCTTACAAAGTCTTTATTCCAGGTTCTCCACAGGGTTGATCAGAGGTCTGACACACCAGACAGGACTTCAGAGTCTTGAGCTTCTTCCACATGCAGAAGTCACAGGACACTTCTCCGGGCTTGGCAGGGGACTCATCTCTACCTCCGACTCTCATCTTCTTAAAATGCATCTACAATCTCTCTGAATATTGTGTTGACACAAAGCTCAGGTTCTCTGTAGAACTTATCCTTACATAAATTACACTGGTTCAGGCCATTGGTATCCCAGCATCCTCTGATACAGGCCTTGCAGAAGTTGTGTCCACATGGAATAGACTGGCTCAGTGAACACATCCAGACAGACAGGGAAAATATAAACGAATTCTCTAAAGGTTGACCATAACAGTTATAAAAAGGCTTTAACCAACCAAATATAAGAAAACAGGAGAAGCCATGTTCATAGCAAATTTCAATTGATCTTGTAAAACATTGAGTATCTGTTGGTGTTGATGCTGTTCTTACTGCCCTTAGAGAACCACGGGAACAAAAGACACTGCATAGTTGTAGAGAGATTAATGAAGAACTGGAAAGTTTAGTTGTGTCTGACATAGAAGTATCTCCACTTTACTTTTACTTCAGCATAGTGATGTCAATAGCCCCCTCTTTGCCAGTCTGTCTGCTTATGGCTGCTCTCAGAAGGAACATGCAAGTAACTGCCAAAATAAAAAAGGAAACACTTAAGTAAATGAGGGATACATAGTATATTGAAAGCAGGTGCATCCACACAGGTGTGGAATTAACATCACATCTGCATAGGGTCGTATAAAAATTAGAGGTCGACCGATTATGATTTTTCAACACCAATAACGATACTGATTATTGGAGGACCAAAAAAAGCAGATAACAATTAAAATCGGACGTTTTTTTTTAAATGTATTTAATAATGACAAATACAACAATACTGAATAAACACTTACTTTAACCTAATATAATACATCAATAAAAATCAATTTAGCCTCAAATAAATAATGAAGCATGTTAAATTTGGTTTAAATAATGCAAAAACAAAGTGTTGGAGAAGAAAGTAAAAGTGCAATATGTGCCATGTAAGAAAAGCTAACGTTTATGTTCCTTGCTCAGAACATATGAAAGCTGGTGGTTCCTTTTAACATGAGACTTCAATATTCCAAGGTAAGAGGTTTTTAGGTTGTAGTTAATATAGTATTTATAGGACTATTTCTCCCTATACCATTTGTATTTCATATAACTGACTATTGGATGTTCTTATAGGCACTTCAGGATTGCCAGTGTGACAGTATAGCTTCTGTCCATCTCCTCGCCCCTATCTGGGCTCGAACCAGGAACACATCGACAACAGCCACCCTCGAAGCATCGTTACATATCGCGCCACAAAGTCTGCGGCCCTTGCAGTGCAAGGGGAACAACTACTCCAAGTCTCAGAGCGAGTGACGTTTGAAATGCTATTATCGCGCACCCCGCTAACTAGCTAGCCATTTCACATCGGTTACACCAGCCTAATCTCGGGAGTTGAAAGGCTTGAAGTCATAAACAGCTCAATGCTTGAAGCATTGCAAAGAGCTGCTGGCAAAACACACAAAAGTGCTGTTTGAATGAATGCTTACGAGCCTGCTGCCTACCATCGCTCAGTCAGACTGCTCTATCAAATCATAGACTTAATTATGACATAATTACACACAGAAATACGAGCCTTAGGTCATTAATATGGTCGAATCCGGAAACGATCATCTCGAAAACAAAACGTTTATTCCTTCAGTGAAATACGGAACCGTTCCGTATTTTATCTAACGGGTGGCATTGCTAAGTCTAAATATTCCTGTTACATTGCACAACCTTCAATGTTATGTCATAATTACGTAAAATTCTGGCAGATTAGTTCGCAATGAGCCAGGCGGCCCAAACTGTTGCATATACCCTGACTCTGCGTGCAATGAACGCAAGAGAAGTGACAATTTCCCTGGTTTAATATTGCCTGCTAACCTGGATTTCTTTGAGCTAAATATGCAGGTTTAAAAATATATACTTCTGTGTATTGATTTTAAGAAAGGCATTGATGTTTATGGTTAGGTACAGTCGTGCAACGATTGTGCTTTTTTCGCAAATGCGCCTTTGTTAAATCATCCCCCGTTTGGCGTAGTTGGCTGTCTTTGTTAGGAAGAAATAGTCTTCACAGTTCGCAACAAGCCAGGCAGCCCAAACAGCTGCAGATACCCTGACTATGTTGCAAGAGAAGTGACACAATTTACCTAGTTAAAAGAAATTCATGTCAGCAGGCAATATTAACTAAATATGCAGGTTTAAAAACATATACTTGTGTATTGATTTTAAGAAAGGCATTGATGTTTATGGTTAAGTACACGTTGGAGCAACGACAGTCTTTTTTTGTGAATGCGCAAAAATCGCTGTCCAAAAATACCGATTTCCGATTGTTATGAAAACTTGAAATCGGCCCTAGCTAGTCGGCCATTCCGATTAACCGGTCGACCTCTGTTTCCTTGATTTTGCCAGGTACCTGAAATTAATCTTTACACAGAGTTAAACTCTCAATCGCCATTTATTTTGCTCTAATCTACTGGACAATTGACATTACATAGCCTCCTGTTCATACATCTCAGTGCTAGTAAGGTTAAACAGTGGTCATAGTACACCTTTCATTGGTATAGTTGTAACACCCTCTTTTGGGAAGCATACCTGTGCACTTTCTGTCAAATCCCCTCCAAGGACTACCAGAGCACAACTCAGACTATTGCACGAAGGCACCATCCCATCTGACACCAGAGCTACAGGGTGAAGTAGTAAAGACATGGAAGACAACGCAAGAGATGTTTCATCCTGTCTTAGCACTAGCACAATAGGACACTAGACCCTTGTAGTCTAAGTAAATAAAATAAAAAAACCTCTTCTATAAACATTTTATTTAGGAACGATTTAATCAAACTGTTCTTATTTAATTGACATTACATTAATACTTGCTTTATTTTCCTAATAAGAGTGACAGAAAAAGGCCATTAAATATAAAAAAATATGAATTTGTGTCATTTTATTTAGCTTCCTATAATGTATGACAATCTGAGTCTGAGGTTAAAGGGGGCTGAACATGGAACCCACTGCCCTGGCGTTGCAAGCACCATTCTCTACCAGCTGAGCCATACGGAACCATTTAGCCTCGGTTTTAATTCTCCTCATTATGAATGACGACTGAACGAGATGTGTTTTAGAGGCATGCTTTGGGTGTCTGCCTTGTGTATATGTTTGTGTGTGTTGGAACGTGGGAAGTGTACTTTCACACTGTCGAAACAGTACAAAGCTATAGTCACTCACTGTTTTAGATAGCTTGAAACAGTCTAACAAGGTCTTGTGTCTGGAAGTAGCCTAGACTGGCAAGGAAGCTAGTCAACTTCTTTCACAGATTACAGTGCCTTGAGAAAGTATTCAAACCCCTTGACTTATTCCACATTTTGTCGTGTTACAGCCTGAATTCAAAATTTATTAAATCTCTCACCCATCTACACACAATACCCCATAACGACAAAGTGAAAACATGGTTTTAGAAAAATGTAGCTAATTTATTGAACATTAAACACAGGAATCTAATTTATATAAGTATTCAGACCCCTGAGTAAATACTTTGTAGAAGCACCTTCGGCTGCGATTACAGCTGTCAGTCTTTCGGGGTAAGTTTCTAAGAGCTTTGCCAACTGGATTGTACAATATCTGCCCATTATTCTTCGTAAAATTCTTCAAGCTCTGTCAAGTTGATTGTTGATAATTTCTAGACAGCCACTTTCAAGTCTTGCCATAGATTTTCAAGCCTATTTAAGCCAAAACTGTAACTAAGCCTCTCAGGAACATTCAATGTCATCTTGGTAAGCAACCCGTGTAGATTTGGCGTTGTGTTTTAGGTTATTGTTCTGATGAAAGGTGAAGTGTCTTATGGAAAGGTTTTCACCTGCGCTTATAGCTATATTCTTTATTTTTAACCTAAAACACTGCATAGTTATTGCTGATGACAAGTATACTAATAACATGATGCAGCCACCACCATGTTTGAAAATATGAAGAGTAGTACTCTGATGTGCTGTGTTGGATTGGCCCAAAACATAACGCTTTGTATTCAGTACAAAAAGTTAAATTTGTTTGCCACTTCACTTTAGTGACTTATTGCAAACAGGATGCATGTACAGGCTTCCTTTGTTTCACTCTGTCATTTAGGTTAGTATTTTTGAGTAACTACAATGTTGATCCATCCTCAGTTCTCTTATACCACAGCCATTAAACTCTGTTTTAAAACCACCATTAGTCCCACGGTGAAATCCCAGAGCAGTTTCCTTCCTCTTCGACAACTGAGTTAGACAGGATGCCTGTATCTTTCTAATGACCAGTAGCGGTGAGTGGGTAAAAATCAAATGGGGAAGCCAAGCCAGAAAAAAAGCCATATTACAACCTGTGTTGTGATAATTTAGTACATGCATGCATGTACAGTTGAAGTCGGAAGGCATTAAAATTAGTTTTTCAACCACTCCACAAATTTCTTGTTAACAAACTATAGTTTTGGCAAGTCGGTTAGAACATCTACTTTGTGCATGACAAGTCATTTACACAACAATTGTTTACAGACATTATTTCACTGTGTCACAATTCCAGTCAGAAGTTTACATACACTAAATTGACTGTGCCTTTAAACAAATTGGAAAATTCCAGAAATTTATGTCATGGCTTTAGAAGCTTCTGATTGACTCAAATTATGTAAATTAGCCTATTGGAGGTGTACCTGTGGATGCATTTCAAGGCCTACCTTCAAACTCAGTGCCTCTTTGCTTGACATCATGGGAAAATCTAAAGAAATCCGCCAAGACTTCCGAAAAAGTCTGGTTCATCCTTAGGAGCAATTTCCTAGAAATTAACTTATTTTGGTGTGAAAAGAGCAAATCAATCCCAGAACAACAGCAAAGGACCTTGTGAAGATGCTGGAGGAAAAAGGCAAACAAGTATCTATATCCACAGTAAAACAAGTCCTATATCAACATAACCTGAAAGGTCGCTCAGCAAGGAAGAAGCCTCTGCTCCAAAACCACCATAAAAAAGCCAAACTGCGGCTTGCAACTGCACACGGGAACAAATGGCAGCATCATGTTGTGGGGGTGCTTTGCTGCAGGAGGAACTGGTGCACTTCACAAAATAGATAGCATCATGAGGTAGGAAAATTATGTGGATATATTGAAGCATCATCTCAAGACATCAGTCAGGAAGTTAAAGCTTGGTCGCAAATGAGTCTTCCAAATGGACAATGACCCCAAGCATACTTCCAGAATTGTGACAAAATGGCTTAAGGACAACAAAGTCAAGGTATTGGAGTGGCCATCACAAAACCCTGACCTCAATCCAATAGAATATCTGTGGGCAGAACTGAAAAAGCGTGTGCGAGCAAGGAGGCCTACAAACCCAACTATTACACCAGCTGTCAGGAGGATTGGGCCAAAATTCACCCAACTTATTGTGGGAAGCTTGTGGAAGGCTACCCGAAATGTTTGAACCAAGTTAAACAATTTAAAGGCAATGCTACCAAATACTAATTGAGTGTATGTAAACTTCTGACCCACTGGGAATGTGATGAAAGAAATAAAAGCTGAAATAAATCACTATTATTATTCTGACATTTCACATTCTTAAAAGAAAGTGGTGATCCTAACTGACCTAAGACAGGGAATTTTTGCTAGGATTAAATGTATTTGGTTAAGGTGTATGTAAACTTCAGACTTCAACTGTACATGTAGGCATTGTAAATAAGAATCAACTTGCTTAGTTAAGTAAAGAAAAAAATAAGCATATTAAATCTTCTATCCTCGCAGGCCAGGGGCACAATGTATGAATTTATGGTTGGATCTGAATCGCCTTTGGAATTATTGGCCAGTACGGAGAATAAACTAAAACCACAAGTCCAAATCCCTATCCCCATCCATGGCTAATTTAGGAAAGGGACAATTTTAGCTAGCTGGCCACTGGAGGACAACAAGACAACTAGCTGCACAATGAGTTTTGGTCAATGACGTATGCTCTCGATGTGATTGGAGTGAAGCCAAATCCAAACGGGCTTCCCTTTTTTTGGTACACCAGGACCATTCACAGTTGAGCTCACTCAGTTTAGCTCAACTCTGATTGGCTATTATTGTTATTGATTTACATCATCAAGGGATGCCAAATACTTGCTGGCTTCCCTTTTATTCAATGCAGCAACAATGTCATACTCTTTTGGACCCGACAGTATCAGATAGATGGCCTACACATACAAAGACTAAGGGGCACTGTTTTGCTCGCTCTCAGATGCTTTCTCTGGTGAGGTACACTCAGCCTCTTACGAATTGAAGAACAAATTATTTTGTGTCTGTGCATAATTTATTGGTACATTTTTTGGGGAAGCCTGGCTTCCCTTGGTGTCCATGAATACACACCACCTGGTGTAGTGATACTCCATCAAAAGCCTAATTAATAACTTCACTATGCTGAAAGGAAATCAGCATCTGCTTCTCCCCCCCCCCCCCCTTCCTGTATGGTCCTTTTCGAAGCATTGGAAAACGTCCCAGGTCTTTGTACTCGATTGAGGGACCATACAGATAATTGTATGTGTGGTAGACGGGGTAGTCACACAAAAAAATATATCGTTAACCACTATTATTGTTGAAAAAGTCAAGGGGGAAAAGATCATACTTTCTGAAGGAACTGTACATACAATTTTTGTTATTAGGCCTACATGTACATTGACATTATTTTCAGTTGTCACTATGACGATGAACACGCCCTGAAAGCACCGAATGGGCTTGAGTTACCACATTATTAATATGCAGCATGCAGTAGGATGCATTGATCAGTTGATTGACAGGTGTAGGACTGTAGAACAATAATCTTTCCTCTAGTGTGGATGGTCACCAATGTTTTATACAGTGCCTTAGGAAAGTATTCAGACTCCTTGAATTTTTCCACATTTTGTTACGTTACAGGCTTTTTCTAAAATTGACTAAATAATTTTTTTCCCTCAGCAATCTACAAACACCCCATAATGACAAAGCAAGTCCAGACATGTTTAGTAAATCTATTACAAATAAAAACAGAAATACCTTTACAAAAGTATTCAGACCATTTGCTATGAGACTTGAAATTGAACTCAGGTGCATCCTCTTTCCATTGATCATCCCTGAGATGTCCGCCTATGGTAAATTCAATTGATTGGATATAGTTTGGAAAGGCACACACCTGTCTATATAAGCTCCCAGAGTTGACAGTGCATGTCAGAGCAAAAACAAGGCCATGAGGTTGAGGGAACTGTCCACAGATCTGGGTAAGGGTGACAAAAAATGTCTGCTGAATTGAAGGTCCACAAGAACACAGTACTCTTCATCATTCTTCAATGGAAGAAGTTTGGACCCACCAAGACCCTTCCTAGAGCTGGCCTCCTGGCCAAACTGAGCAACCAGTAGAGAAGGGCCTTGGTCAGGGAGGTGACCAAGAACCAGAGGGTCACTGACAGAGCTCTAGAGTTCCTCTATGGAGATGGGAGAACCTTCCAGAAGACAACCATCTCTGCAGCACTCTACCAAGCAGGCCTTTATGGTAGATTTACTGAGGAGTGGCATCCGTCTGGCCAAAAGCACGTGACAGCCTGCTTGGAGTTTGCCAAAAGACACCTAAAGACCCTCAGACCATGAGAAACAAGATTCTCTGGTCTGATGAAACCAAGATTGAACTCCTTCGCCTGAATGCCAAGCATCACGTCTGGAAGAAACCTGGCACCATCCCTACGGTGAAGCATGGTGGTGGCAGCATCATGCTGTTGGGATGTTCTTCAGCGGCAGGGACTGGGAGTAGTCAGAATCGAGGGAAAGATGAACGAAGCAAAGTACAGAGAGATCGTTGATGAAAACCTGCTCAAGAGCACTCAGGACCTCAGACTGGGGTGAAGGTTCACCTTCCAACAGGACAACGACCCTAAGCACACAGCCAAGACAAAACAGGAGTGGCTTCGGGACAAGTCTCTGAATGTCCTGGAGTGGCCCAGCCAGATCCCAGACTTGGACCAGATCAAACATCTCCGGAGACAACTGAAAATAGCTGTGCAGTGACGCTCCCCATCCAACCTGACAGAGCTTGAGAGTATCTGCAGAGAAGACTGGGAGAAACTCCCCAAATTCAGGTGTGCATGGCCCTTAACTCTGACACAACTAACGTTATCGCAACAGAACTAGTAGGCCTAGCTAATGTGAATTAAATAAATATGGCATTACACTAGTTTAGGCTTACTTGACTTTTATGCTCTAAATTGACTCCTTAAAATAATTTAATCTGGCAATAGTGACCCACAGAGGTTGCCACTGCTGCACTGCAGTAAAGCAGAAGAAGTCGAATTTATCACTTCCGTTGTTTAGCTGTGCCCATAGCAATGTTTGAAAATGAGGTGGATAGTTGCAACCCCCCCCCCCCTTTGGGAAGCATGCCTATGCACCTTGTTTCAAGTCCTCTCCCAGGACAACCACGGCAAACCTCTCCCTTTTGAAACAAAGGCACTATCCCATCTCGGACACAAGTTACTGGATGAAGTAGTAAAGACATGGAAAGCAATGCGAGGACTTACCACTAGCACAATGGGAGACCACAACCCCAGACTAAGTATCAAGTTCCCCTGATTCAAGCTACTTTAAAGGAGAAGTATATCATTCCTATAAATAGCATTGAGAGAGAGAGAATTCCTCATTGTCCCCTGTGAAAGAGAGTGGCTACGGCATTACATGTAAATACGGAAAATAAATGCCCTAGAAACCCTTTTCTATAAGCATTTTATTAAGGAATTATTTATTACGTTTTAGGGAGTGGGGATACATTTACTGCTTTGATTTTTCATAACAACAATGATATCTAGTCTCTCTCTCTCATTAAGGAGTATAAGGACATAAACAACCATTTGTGACATTCATATGACACTGCAGTCTCCTCCAAAGAATGCCCATCAACTATACTTTAAGGTTAAACTCAGTTGGTGTCATTGACAGGAGAGATGATCAGAGGGGTAGAGTTTTCACCATCATCATTAAGACGGGCAGAAAAATGGATAGAGTTTATCAGTGGTGCAGCCAGTGAAAGAGTAGAGACCTGACCCTCCTCATAATCAACAAACACCACCTTCTGGGGCCTCTCTCTAAGGGAGAGCAGGACACTGGGTTTAGCAAGAGCCTCGTATTCTCCATTCTTCAGCCACAGAGCCCAGTATCCATTCTCAGCACTTAGTGTGATATCCCCCTTCCTGTTGATGGACTCTCTGGCCACTCCTAAATCCCACCACAGTCTTCCTTTAACCATCACCTCATTGTCAAATCTACCTGAGGAGAAGCCCTCCTTTCCCAATACATAGACATCAAGATTGAACCTCTCTGGGTTGTCGGGGAGATCCTGTTTTGTATCTCCATGTTTCACTTGTTTTCTATCCTCAGCCATGAGGTAGGGATGTGTCAATCTTGTATCAGGATCCAGTCACATCCACTGCATACTGCTGAATCCTCTTCAGTTTGACTTCAGGCAGCTTCTCCATCTCTTTATTCAGTGTCTCCTCCAGTTGAGATACAGCTCTCTTCACAGTCCCCACACACAGATGACTATTAACACTGATCTCAGACCAGTTATTGATGGGTGGAGGGGTGCACAGGGATGGGAAGCTCTGGTGGAGGTGGTCCTCACCTCAGTGTGTGAGAGCTGCTCCAGCTCAGTGCTTCTCCTCTGTAGCTCAGTGATTTCCTGCTCCAGCTCTTTAATGAGCCCTTCAGCCTGCCTCTCTGTTGCTTTCAGCTTCTCCTCAATCACCTGAATGAACTCAGCCTGACTTCTCTCAATGGAGCACACCAGAGCACTGAAGACCTGGCAGAAAGATAGATTTTCACCTTGTCAGCTCGGGGGGTCCAGTCTTGCAACCTTACAGTTAACTAGTCCAACGCGATAACGACCTGCCTCGACACTGGCAATACTAAAGTGCCTATAAGAACATCCAATAGTCAAAGGTTAATGAAATACAAATGGTATAGAGGGAAATAGTCCTATAATTCCTATAATAACTACAACCTAAAATTTCTTACCTGAGAACATTGAAGACTTATGTTAAAAGGATCCACCAGCTTTCATATGTTCTCATGTTCTGAGCAAGGACCTTAAACGTTAGCACATTGGCATTTTACTTTCTTTTCCAACACTTTGTTTTTGCATTATTTAAACCAAATTGAACATGTTTCATTATTTATGAGGCTAAATTGATTTTATTGATGTATTATATTAAGTTAAAATAAGTGTTAATTCAGTATTGTTGTAATTGTCATTAATACAACAACAAAAAGAAGAAATTGGAGGATTAATCGGTATCAGATTTTTTGGTCTTCCAATAATCAGTATTAGCATTGAAAAATCATAATCGGTCAACCTCTTCTTCAGAGTGTTCTCTATCAAAATCTACTAATAACATGCATATCCTAGCTTCTGGGCCTGAGTAGCAGGCAGTTTACTTTGGGCACGGTTTTCATCCGGACGTGAAAATACTGCCCCCTATCCCAAACAGCTTAACTAACTTGCCTAGTTAAAAAAAATAATAATAATCAGATACCCTCCTGCTCATAGTAGCTTATGATATATATATATGTGATATGATGATGTAATTTTTTTCCCTCTTCAGTTTAAAGGCTCACTAGTGAAGTTGAAGAGAAATGGCAACTAACATATGTCTTCCTTCCTATAAAGACCAGTTGTAGTGAGTAAACATTGACCCCAGACTATCAAAGCTAAGTTCCACAGAATCAAGACTTCCAGGGTGGCAGTTAGGCCTTGCTGTGTACAACAAACAACTTTAAAAAGAATATAGTTGGAGAGAAAATGCACACCTAGAAAATAGGTTCACTCCAGACACATTCCAGACAGTCGTGGCATGCCATGGCACACCTATAGTAAAAGCCCCATTCACATTATGAGCCCTTGCTTCCATAAATCGATCCTAATGCAATCAAAGCGGTAAAAACACACAAGTCAGACGTCTTCAGGAAAAAAAAAAAACAGAGCTCTAGGAATGCTTAGGATACACACATTTCTACATTTACATTTTAGTCATTTAGCAAACGCTCTTATCCAGAGCGATCTACAGGAGCAAATACGGTTAAGTACCTAGTGCAAGGGCACGTCGACAGATTTTCACCTAGTCGGGCTTCGGGATTCAAACCAGCCACCTTTCTAGTTACTGGCCCAACATTCTTAACTACTAGGCTTCCTGCCGCACCTGATTTTTCTTCAAATGTCACTTAGGAGGAGCACTCATCTAAGCTGACGTTCATTATGCGTGTGGTTCATTTATGTTGAAGTGTTATGAAAGCCGAGTGAAAGAGGGTCTCTGAACGCAGCTCGCTTGTGATAGCGTCACAATAATAGCGGTGTCTCGCAAAATTTCTGCTTTTAATAAAAAGTAATGTCAGCCAGGGAAATTTCAAGCTCAGATGAAGGTCACATTTGGAAAAGGAATTTGCAGACTATGGATAGTTTACAAAGGAACTATCCCCATCACACACACACACCTGTAAGAGGGCGGCAGCCAGATAGACGGTCATGAAGATAGGCGTCAGGGTGGTGTGGCCGCTTTTCATCAGGTGGATGGTGTACAAGAAGATCAGGTGACCCGGGAGCACCAATAGGAGCAGCACCTGGGCCGAACGGTGATTGGCTCCTGAGAGAGCGGAAACGAGAGGAGTTGGAACTGGGCAACTGAGTCTAACAATAAACAGATGCTAAGACGGTTCCTAACCTGTGTATCGGTCAGCCTAAATTATGGGGTAGTGACTTAACATAGTACCTTCTGCAGCACCTACTGTACAATTTATGTATTAAAATCACAGCGAGAGGGATGAGAAATCTCTCTATGCTAAGCAACCTGTCCTGTAGGATGCCCCGTTTAAAACAGATCACATTTCCACAGTTTGAGTATTGGTTAGGCGCTTTACCTGTGCCATAGAAGGTGCGGCAGGGGTAGTAGCAGCCTTTGGCTTCCTCTGGTACCTCCCCAGGAGCACTGTGGAAATGGAGGTGAGTGGAGATACGGCTAGACTGGATGGCTACCAGGTTCCCCCCAATACCTGGAGAACAGACAGAACAGGCAGGCTTAGGGCTGGAGCTGACTGGAGGCAGCTGAGTATAGAGCAGAAGCGAGGGTGAGAGAAATGCGAGGACCCAGATTTGTATCCTTCCCTAAACAGTTGATGCCTTCCAGTCACAGATCTGAGGTAACGCAACCTCTCCCTCCAAAGAGCAGGGATGTACTGTAGTTTGTCATATTACGTCCTTCTAGATCCATTAGGACAGAGGGAAGGGTGTGAGTTTTGGTTTGGAATGCAGCCTTCTCAACCAGAAGGAGCATGAGACAGCAGTGATGCATCGCCACTGTCGGAGACATAATACTGTGTGGGAAAACTGCATTACACACAGAGACAGAGAGACAGACAGAGAGAGAGAAAAAAAACGAGAGGTGGGGATAGACAAAGACAGGGAAAGTAGGGAGAAAGAGGAAAAAAATAAAAAGACTGACAGCGTGCCCCATCTAATACTGCTCAGCTTTGTCATATAGATTATAATTTGTATCCAGCAGAGGAACATTGCTCATGAGAACAGCAGGACAAGGCAATTTATATCCACACACTCACACACAGGTGACTCAGAGTAGTCTAGCCACGCAGCACGGCTCATGTAGAAACACTCACAGCTTCCAGGTGGGCAGACCAGACAACCACTTCAACCCAAAATAGTGTATGAGAGACAACACTGACAGAAAGTAGAGGAGGAGATGAGAGGCTGTGGTCAGTGAGACAGAAAGGGAGCTTGGTCATTCCAAAGAGTACCCAAAGAGGCACAGTACCAAAAGGGTATATTTTGTGGTAGCTGGGCTCATCTCCCTTCCTGTGCTTGTTATCCTAATCAGGCAGGCCTAAATGAGAACAGACACCCCTGCTGCCCAGAGATTATGTCCACTTAATCCAATCTTTGCTGCCTCTCCACTGACATTTACCTACTCCGTGGTGCGGCTAAATAGAATGCCCCTCCCCCTTCATCCCTCCCTGGCTAATCATCCCCCCCCCCTCCCCTACCCCTTCTCATTCCGCAACATCCCTCACTTTCACTGCACTTCTCTACCATCTCCAGTCCACCACTCAATCCCTCTCATCCAGAGGTCTGGGGAGTATGGTGGTTCCACCTCAGCAGGGGGGCTAGCTGCTGTAATTTGGGTCAATGGGTCTGACAGAGGGAGAGGGTAGACCACAGGGGGTCCCGTCTCCCACTATATCCCGCCTCATCGGAGTAGCTCTGGGACAACAGACTGTCTGCATGCCTCTCCTCGTCTCATCTCCCTATTTTCATTTCTCCCATTCCAGTCTCCTTTCTCTCTCCCATTCCCCCAATTCCTCTCCTTTACCAGCTTCACTCATCTCCTCTTATATTCTGTGTCTAGTTTTGAAGAGAGGAACTGTGCATGTTCAGAGTGAAAAGCTCAGCCTAGTCATCTCCTCCCTATACGATAGTAACCACCTCTATGTGTTGTAAATCACAGATAGTTACAGGGTTGGTTAGGAAACCTCCCTTTTCCAGCCCCAGTCATTTGTCTGTGTGGTCCACACACACACACACACACACACACACACTTCCCAGATCACCCATCCATTTCCTGATTTGTAGACATCTCAGCAGTAACAGATTAGAGACACACAGTCTCCTTCCATTGAGGTAAATGTCTCTCATTAACAATGTTTAATTAAAAGCTGATCTCCGGTTGTCGAAATGCCAGCAACAGCCTTGGCAACGGTCCCCCGGTAAGGATGGGAGGAGGTTGACAGTAGCAGTGATACAGAGACAGACGTTTGTGTTTAGTCCATTACGCACTATTTTTCTAACTACGAAGTTTGAATGTAAATTCATTAAAATTGGTGCACATTGTAAGCCACATTGTAAACCCACACAGTGTCTATTCAGTCAGTGATGTTGCGTCTCACCGTTAATGACAGGGGTGTACACCACAATGCCAGCCAGGTTCGGGTCAGACACGGTTTTGTCCAAGATGAGTCCTCCGATACTGCAGAGCACAGAACATTCACACTAAAAATGTGGTATTATTTTCATCATGTGAATGTACAATTGTCTGTTGCTATTTCTCTATGACAGTGAGTGAGTGCATCCACACACCTGCTGATAACCATGGCAGTGATGACAGGCTCCCAGCCGGAGTAGAGCAGGGTGCGGCTGGCCGGGTGTTTGGAGGAGATCACCATCCACACTGGAGTCAGAGACAGGAAGAAGGCACACACCAGGGACGACACGTACGGGTGAGAGTCTACACACAGAGACAAACAGAGCGAGAGAACGACAAATCAAATTGTATTTATCACGTGCCGAAAACAACTGGTTCAGACTTTACAGTGAAAAGCTTGCTTAAGAACCTTTCCCAATGACGCAGAATGTTAAACACAAAAGGAATAAAATACCTGGGATAAGATCAAAATTGGGGAGAAAAAGGGTGTACATTTAAAAAAATAAATAACACAAGCATATATACAGGGAGTAGCAGTACCAGATAAATGTGCAAAGGTAGATATGTACATTAAAGGAGACAGAGAAACAAAGAAAGAGAGAGAAACAGAGGAAAATTGAGAATTCAAAACAGATGTAATCCCCAGAGTGAACCTTCTGGTGAGAGTTACAACAGCAAAACAACAAACACCATTTATCAGCTTCAGCTGCATGAGGATTGACAGAACAGGGGGGAACATACTGTCCCGCCTCTCCCCAGGAAAGACAGCGTGACACAGAGCAGGGAGCAAGAAAACAACAGAGATTCATAACAAACCAAAGAAGTGCTGTATTTGTGACTCAGTACAGTAGCTACAGAACAGGACATATCTAACACATCACTCACTATCAAGACACTCTCCTTGGAGGGTTTTACTTTATACAGAAATTTGCATGCGCACACACACTTCCTCTTTGGCCAAACTCTAATAATTATTACAGCACTAAATCAGAGTGATGTTGGAGAATAGAGAAGGGGAAAACATCTGCTTAGTGCCTAGTAGTGAGATATGTAACTCCATCATCCCCTTCTCCTTACCAGATGTTCATCTCACCATAATCCCATTCCACACACTTAATGGCCCTCATCATCAAACCCCTGAAGACATAGATATAAAACCCAGAGAAGGGAGCTCTATGTAGTCACAGTGGGTAGAATTGGGTAATAGTCCCAGTCATGATGACACAGGTATACCGACCAGTCCCTGGGTTTAGGCTTGACTCTGGGTGTCACTGTGGTTCACTATTCCCTTGCCACGTTTCAGCTTTAGGTCTTAAAATAAATGTTTGCAGTAGTCAACCGTGGCACGTGGCCTTGGGGAAATATACAGTCTCCTGGATATCTCTGTGTACCATCAGGCTAAAATTACTAACTTTAACTGTGAGTAAACTGCACATTAGTCCAATTAGGCAGAACACTGCGGACGGGACGGACACGGCTGGCCCTTACAACAGAGACACTGTCCTCTGTGGCAACATCCCAAATGGCACCCTATCCTCTACGTAGTGCACTACTTTTGACCAGGGCCCATAGGGAATAGTGCCGTTTGGAACACAACCTGTCCTACACCACCAGGCAAGGCCAGACAGAATTACTGAGCTGGTATGAACTCTTCTATTAAATTATCTCAGAGGTTTTACTGTAGCCTTTCATAGATTTTGAGTCTCTGGTCTGGTGATGAATGCTTGTTTCATAGGGCTCAGACACGTCAAGGTTAGTAAAATACACTTTCCAAAGGAAACGCTTGCTGGTCCACACTGTGTTGAGTAATGTAACGCGAGGAAGCGTGTGTGAGGCTGGGTATGGCACCTATTAAATATGGACTATGGAGTGTGAGAAGGAGAAAGAGAGAAAGATAGTCTGTTCTGATGAATTACCAGTAAAGACAAAATAACAGCGTAAGAGTGCCATCTAGTGGTTGAAAGATGCAGTCTGATTCCAAACGGACCATTTCTTTACACTGTTGGACAGATTTACTGAGCATTTTCACCTTTTTTCAAGGGGAAATAAAACACAAACAGAGGAAGGATGAAGTGAAGGATTGTGAACTCAATATAGAGGGTAAAACAATTTGTTGACTAGTTTTGTATCTTATTTCCATCTGGAAGTATCTAGTCCAAACCCTCCTCCTCTCACCCAGGCAGTTGTAGAGTCCCTGGCTGATCCAGGCCAGGATGGCCAGGGTGATGAGGTCACCGAAGCTGGCGGCGATGGGTGTAGCCACGTTGTCGGGGTTGATGCCCGTCTTCTTGGAGCCCACGATCACCCCCACCATGATAAAGCCTGGGGTTCAGACAGTAAAGAGGTCAGGGCGACATGCCTGCACATACCTCAACCTTCCATGTGTGTGTTTGCTACTAATATATAGCACGAGACCCATCAGCAGTAGGTGATAATGTGTGGGGCTTTGACTGACTGTCTGACTGCGCCTATTCCATATCAGAGTACATGTGTGTGTCCTTGTCTGTGTGTGTGTGTGTGTCTGTACCCTGCAGCATAGAGGCTATGAAGGCAGTGGCCACGCTGGCAGAGCAGAGCAGAACGGCATGACTCATCTGGAACTTCCCCTCTGGGATCCAACCCAGAACCACTGCCGCCACTGCTGCCAGAAAGCCAACTACTGTAGCCTGTACCTAGAAAGGGAAAGTGTGGCGGGGGGCAGAGCGAGAGAGAGAGAGAGAGAGAGAGGATGAAAAAGGGAGGAATATAGGGAATGAGAGAAAGGGAGAGGTGTGAGGGCAGTGTTAACAGGAATAACATAAACCTGTTTTTCTAACAATGTTCTCCTGTTATATGATACACTATCAACATTGAAGACAAGTCCTCAAGGGGCCATTAAACACTGTGCTTGAACACTATCAGTCCCTCAGTCAATAATTACCACAAGTACTAACCAGAAGTACACATACTACGCAGATAGGGAGATAAGGGCACAAATCCAACACTGCTCGCCAATGTTCCCTCTAAGATGAACACGGGCGCGCAGCTCCCCCGGCACGAATATTAGCTTATAGGGAAGCATGAGATTGCTCTAGAAAGTTGAGTGAAGTTCAGTGTTCATCAAGGCATTCCTAGTCGATCGTCAAAGATTTCTGTAAAAAAATAACAATGATAAAGCCTTGTGTTCCTAATTTTATAAATGTTGTCTCGGGCTGTTTGGCGGTAGGTGCACCTGATTCAGCTGCCTTGCGCGCCGGGTAGGTGAACTGTTGCCATTTTGAACCAATTCATGTGTCTGGCAGGCCCAGAGAGCAAATCAAGTGCACTATATGCCTACTGCTGGCCAATCGGATTGCTCAAATTACCGTGTCTGCAGTAACATAGCAGGCATAAAAAAAAAGCTACAGCAAAGTTGATACTGTGAAATTTCAAAACTATGACTACAGGGAGACTCAACAAATACAGCAAAGAGCTGCTGTTTTTATGAGTGAGTTCATGTTTAAGTTCTTTCTCAGCTCTGTCAACACTTTGTATTCAATACTTTTATAAGCCATAAAATGTGTGTTCTTCCTATTTCCACTCAGCGCTACAACAAGCACTGCAGCAGTAATGAATGAGTAGGAAAGTGTATCTATAGGTTTGCATTGTTGTTATTGTTAGCGGCTTGGGTCTTTTTTAATATCCAGGAATATTTCACTTTCTCTGTTCATAGGAGTAACAACATGAATGTGTGCATGTGGCAGAAATAATGCGGTACAGCTCCAGTTTTGCTGTCAGCTGGAAGACGTTCTCCTTTTTGGTCAGTATCAGTGGAGGAAAGGGAAAGCGGAGGGATGTTTGTCCCGAACAACGATGCATTAGCAGGGCAATTCAAGTAAAGCCAGTAGGCGGTGATAATGTATTGGGCCTATAGCTTACTGCACAAAGCTCATTGCTACAGTACTGTTTTTAATTGGTTCATGTTGCATAGGCTTACCATTTTTTTTATGTCATGTTGAGAAGAAGCTCTCAGTTTGCATTTGGAATTATTTTGTCTTAAAGGGGCAGTGTTGTATTTTGAGACAGGCTTGAATTAGCTAAGTAGCCAACAGGCAGAGGGTAGCATCATTTGTCTGATTCTCTGTAATAAATGGTATGGGAATAATACATTTTAATTTGTAAAGTGGTTTCTTGCATCAAACACCACAACATTTTCAGTCACCTCCTTGTCTGAAGGACAAGTGGATAAACAGCTTAATGTGAAGCCCTGCATGTTTTTTCAAAAGTCTCATGGAATGTAGGCCTATGCTGAACACCACACATTGCCTGCTACTGCAGGCTGAATGATAGAACAGCTATTTCCATGATACATTTTATGGGATGCATTTTCTCCATTGTTTTTTATTGTAAGCCACTCTAAAGCGGATACAGCCTCAGGTGTTTACAGTAAACACGCGCTGGAAGTCGCACTACATTTTCACAACGTTCAAGTTTGAGCTGAAATTTGCTCGGTAGGAAAAAATACATTTATTTATTTATTTATTTTTTAAATCGGGGAATATTGCTGCTCGCTATGAAGCTGACCGTGTGTGTGTGTGTGTGTTTACCTGTTTTAGCGCCAGGTTTCCTATGATCAGATTCCACTTCTCTATGGGAGAGTCCATCTTCCCCACATTCACCTGCACAGTGAGACCACAACCAGCTAGTCAACTCATTCAATATTCACTTTAATCTCACACTCAAATAACCTGCCCAAAAAACAGATTAATAACTACTTTGAACAGTTTGCAAGAACCGCTAATCAGATTACTAACTAATATGATTAAACTAAACACAATGTTCAATTGAGTGCATTGTTTCAGATGGGAAGGTTTGTGACTGTTCTTGTTTTCTTAGCAAAAGTATGCAGAGCTTAGCAGTTTTGAGTTTAGTGAACAGGGAGTGAGCTGAGGGAACAAGTGAAACACAACACTGAGTTTCTCTGTGTGAGACCAAACAGAATGATGTGAATGTGTATCTGTGAGGAAAGAGGCAGGGGAGGAACAGGCCAAACTGAACAAAGAGAGAATTCTGTCCCATCACCTCATCAACTTCTCCGACCCCACATCGTTTCAATAGGGGGAGAAAGGGAGGGAGGAAGCAAGATGGGAGAACCAGAGTGTAATGGTGTGCGAGAGAGTGTAGAGACGGGAGAGAGAGAGAAATAGAAAAAGAGAAAGTGAGATATGTTAGAGATTAAATATGGTGAAGTGAGGTTGTTTTCTTTGCAATTATATGACAAGTTCTTACACTAGGCAGAGTGAACCAAAGGCCAGAATCTAAAAAACTATTGCTGGACAGAACAGTCTACCAATCTACTATTGCCTTCAAGACAATAGTTATTTTCTTTAAATCCCTCTAAACCCTCTCCCCGCCCCCCCTCTCTCAGTCTTTTGCCCTCTTCCTTCAAATCTCTCGTGCTCTGGGCTTGTTTGCGCTCTAAGATCGAGGTGGAGTGTCAACTTTCTCATCAAACTGCCTGTTCACTGTTCTGTCTGCAGCCCATCCCTTTAGTGGAAACACCACCTCCCTTCTCTCTGAAGGGAAAGGAGGAAGGGTCTGGGAAATCATGATAAGGAGAACTAGACAGATCGCTACCTCAGCAGATTTCTCTCATAAATCCCTTAAGACTTAGATCCTGGGGTGAGAGGCTATTCTACAGCAGTGGACACGACTCCACAGACTAATAGTTTAACTTATAACCATGTCTTAACATGGTAAAGAAGCATGGACGTTTCAAAGGGGCACCAGGCAAAATAGATTATACAAGATAGTAAAGATTAGCATTTTCCTCCCTGTTCCCTACCATCTCATTTCACCTGATATATGGCCTACCAGACATGGCCTATGGAGGATCACAACAAAAGCCTATAAAGACAAGTCCAGGCATGACAACAACAAGCATGATACCTCACTTTAGTCTGCAGGGCCTCAGGTAAAACTAGACATTACCACTATGTATAACCAACGTCATCCACATAACCATAACTACATGCTACATATCTACTATGTCTGATGGTCTTTAATCCTCAAACTAATGACGTCATAACTCCTAAACCAGGAAGCCATCTTGATATACATCTTAAACAGGTTTTGTAGAGCAAGCAGAAGAGCATGTGTGAGTGTGTTGTATCTAGAATGTGCAGATACTTATTGATGGTGTCTGAGTGCAGAAGTGTGTTTGAAAGTATTTAAAAGACGGCGTGTGTGTGTGTGTGTGTCTTACCGCGGTGGATAGTCTGGATGCGAGGGTCATCTCCAGGTTGCCCTTCAGGCCCAGCAGAGCTGGAACGAGGATGAAGATCTCTGTAATGTACTTAAAGGCATCCCAGTGCTGGAGGAGGAGGGGGGGGGAGAGAGGATGAGGGGGAGAGGGAGAGAAGACAGCAATATTAGACAAGTCATTGTTGTTAATAGTTTATTGTTGGCTACCGGCTAGTATAGAGCAGATGGGAGCTTACATTTGTTCATTGTCAGCTTGTCTGAATTGGAAAGTTGTCCGCATTCAAATTCAAACGTTCTATCAAGAAGTAAATAAGGCAAACTGCCATAGCTTCCAGTCGTAGGTTTCTTCCTAGTACCCTATCCCTAATAGTATTTGCTGAGTGGCTATGAGAATCCCTTTAACAATTTAATATAAATAGACAGATATCGCTTTATCACCTCCCTTGAAAGCTCTTACAGCCATTTACTCTGGACTACACAAGAAATTGACTCATAAATAAACAATACAAACTAATTGAATTAAACTGTGCCAAATCCATTTCCTCTACCTAATTGAACTTCACATGCACTAGTCCACACCCAGGCTCAACAGGACCTATGCTCTACCATTCCAGTCTCACCTGTACTATGTCCAGCACCATCCCTGCCGACACCGTGCCAAACCCAGCCAGCAGGAAAGGCACCACGATCTGCAGCGCCATGGCCAAGGGCGACTCCTTGGGCATGTTACGTGTGGGGGGTCTCTGACTCTCCTCTTCCTCCTTCTCCTCTGCATCGCCCTCCTCCCCTGAGAGCGTCCCCTCAGGGAGCATGGGCTCAGTCTCAGAGTACCGCACCTCCCCACCGTCTGACAGGCTAACGGATGTCCGCGCTACCCGGTCCGAGTGCCGGCGAACCTCCAGGTGAGGGGGATCAGGCCGGTAGCCGTTCCCATCAGGTTTGGGCCCCAGGTCAGCCATGGCCAGACCACGCTCTTCCTGGAGCTTGGTGTATCCCGTAGGGACCATGGTTTGGAACAGAGAGGGGATCCACCCGGTAGGCACTGGCTTCAGAGAGAGACTGCTCCAGCCACCAGCGGCTCCGCTCATACGCACCGCAAGGCTAGGGCCCAGAGAATCACCCAGTGTGTGGATGTTCATGCTAAGCACTGCTGCTGATGGGTCAACAATGTCTCATCTCCATTCATCCAGGCTGGGGCACTGTGAAATAGGGCAGGCTGGGCTGGTTAAATAGGAAGAGGGGCATCCATGTCCACTACGATCAGCCCTGTGGAAACCAGCCAAGGAGAAAGACTTGAAACACTGTTCTCTCCGGCTCATGCAAGCAACACAAACACAAATGATAGGTTTGCTATTCTCCCCGGGGCAAAGGCAAACCACATTTCATTTCAAACATTAGCCGACATTGCTTGTTTTGGTGCTGTTATGTTCAGAACGACCCTGAGGCTAAGGAGGGGAGGAGCTGTCGACACAATTGCATGCTGAGTAATAACCCACTATCTGGTTGCTTTCAGGTAGGCCTATTGTATGTCTGTTTGAATGTCTCTAAAACCCTGCAGATATATGAAAGTGCATATGTCCTGTCTATGATTTATTTTATTTTAAACGATATAGCATAAACTCTGCTTATGACCAAGTCTTGAAACAGTGAAATACATAAGCATCAGTGAATAGTAGGCTGCTGGTTGCTTCTCTGGCCATTCAGCACAGCCGTTCTCCTCAGATAAATTGACATTTTGGAAAATGTAGCAAGCTATGCCATTTGGATAGTTCCATAATTTAGCATTGTTTTTACATTGGCTAGGCCCATATGGCATCAGCAACGACAACAGACGGCTGAGGTGTTGGATCGCCGTATATCTGTCAGTCTTGTCAGAACCAGGCTAAAAGCTCTCACTAAGTTACTCGAAGTCTTGCGTCTTGGTGGATAGATATTTTCTAACAACTTTTAACCACAATTGAATGGGTAGCAAACTGGAAAGCGAAATTGATAAGGAAGTGAAGAATAACTGTGTTATTCCGCTTTTAAATATATATATATATATATATATATTTTTTTTTAACCGTCATCACATTTATGTCAAAATGTTCTTCTGGCAAGGCAATCTAGCTACATAAGCATATTGGATGCTAGCGCGAGCTAACATAACTGGCTAGTACCTCCAAGCTAGCTAAACAAACAGGGGAATAGAAAAAAAACATTACCTATACAGGGGAAATGCGCTGAAATGAATTACATGTATCAGGAAGTTGATACAAATTTAGTCTGTTTTTATCCTCCTTTTTTGTTCGTGTCCGTGTTTCGGATTTTTCAGAAGGATGCCCGTTTCCTTCTTGACAGCAAGCCCGTCGCGTCACAGCAAAAGTGCCACACAGACTAGTACGCAGGCGCAGAGCACACCTGGTAGGCTACAGTTGCGTTAACCAGGAATTTCTTGAACAGTGGCGGTTAGTTGTGTCCTTATATAATAAATGTAGAACATTTACGTCTTGGACATCAAATAGGCACTGAATCCTATGGTTAGGACCAAGAAATATGAAATATGAATTCACAAATTTTGATAGTTTGTGATTTTGCATTGATGCGCTTTTTATAAAACAGCTATTCTGAAATGGTATTGTGTTATGACATAATAAACGCAGTAGTTGCAGTAAATATACAGTTAATTAAGTCATTATCCATTACCCCTTAGGGAAGTATGACAATGTTTCCGTTTAGAGTTTTCTCACCCCGAAACAGTAGAAGGCGCTATACACCAATGTTGGTGTTCATCCTATGACCCAAATGTTGATGCAAGCAGTCAAAACATGGCTAGAAATTTGTTTTACCGTGCTGCTAATATTGTCCAACTCAGCAGGTTTACATTTCTAGTTGGGTCAAAGTCACTTTGTACGCAAATTCCAGCGGAGCCATTGACTGTCAGACAGCAAAACAATGGAATAAGGTATGCAAGTTGTCAGCAAACTAACAAAGCTAGTTCGCTAGCTTGACCACTCTGTCGGTGTTTGATTCCTGTGGTCAAAGAACTGCATTTGTCGAGCGCCTCTTCTCAAAATGTGTGCCCATGTCGCGCGAATTGTATAGAAGCTGTCATTTTGGACACGCGCTTCCATCTCTTCAAAACGGATCACCTGAAACGTTAATTGGTGTATCTAGCTAACTAACGTTAGTAAGCAGTTAGTCCTATAAAAATCTCACTATTATGCTTCAGGTACACAGTGCATTGATCGGTACAGTGCATAGATTTTTGTTCCCCTTCAACTTATTCTTGCTACTGTAACAGTGTAATTACATGTGCAGGAGCATAACCTTGAACAACCCGAAGAAGAGGAATGCCCTGTCTCTGTCCATGCTGGAATCACTAAGAGGCAACATCCTGGCTGACATCGACGACCTCAGAGTCATTGTCATATCAGGTAAGATACCACCAGAGTGCTGATCCATGATCAGATGTGCCCCCCTTTGGTCCCCTCTTCATAAACACTGTTGTATTGTGTTATGTGTTTTTCAGCTAAGGGTCCAGTGTTCTCCTCTGGGCATGACCTGAAGGAGCTGACATCAGCACAGGGCAGAGATTACCACTTCAAGGTGTTTCAGGCCTGCTCAGAGGTGTGGTTCACTATTGGACTGTATACAAATATACTGTGCACACTCATCATCATCATTGTCATTACTGGCAATGAGTCAAGTGTGATTGTCCTCTGTAGACTCTGGCTGTGTACATATAGTACACACACACATTCTCATCCACGTACACACTCATTCCTCTTGTTGTTATTGAAGGTTATGACCCTGATACAAGACATTCCTGTGCCTGTGATTGCCATGGTGAATGGGGTTGCCACAGCAGCAGGATGCCAGCTTGTTGCCAGTTGTGACATTGCCGTGGTGACGGAGAAGTCCACCTTCGCCACGCCAGGGGTCAACGTGGGTCTGTTCTGCTCAACACCAGCCGTGGCAATAGGAAGAGCTGTCCCCAAGAAGGTAAACACACACATACACAAACACACTCTGTGTAACACTGATATATTCTGATATTTTACAGGTTGCCATGGAGATGCTGTTCACAGGAAGCCCGATCTCAGCTCAGGATGCTTTGATGCACGGGCTGGTCAGTAAGGTGGTTCCTGAGGAGCGTCTAGAGGAGGAGACGTTAGCCATCGCACGGCGGGTCTGTCAGGCCAGCCGGCCCGTTGTAGCCCTTGGCAAGGCCACCTTCCACAGGTGTGTCTCTCACTCCACAGATGTTTTACCACACTATAGCACTCAACCCTTCCGCCTACCATGTATTCATTCCCTGTTTGCTACGTTTCAATGTTTTTGTTGGTTTGAGTGGATATACACTGATACACAGCAAAAGAGTCACTCATTTTCCTCTAGAAAGGTAAATACTATATACACTACCGTTCAATAGTATGGGGTCACTTAGAAATGTCCTTGTTTTTGGAAGAGAAGCACTTTTTTTTGTCAATTTTAAAATAACATCAACTGATTAGAAATACAGTGGAGACATTGTTAATGTTGTAAATTACTTTTGTAGCTGGAAACAGCTGATTTTTAATGGAATATCTACAAGGCATACAGAGGCCCATTATCATCAACCATCTAGACACGCTAATGTACTTGTCCTCTTTCTCAGTTGTGCACCGTTGCATCCCACTCCTCTTTCTATTTTGGTTAGGGCCAGTTTGCGCTGTTCTGTGAAGGGAGTAGTACACAGTGTTGTACGAGATCCAATTTCTCACATGGAATAGCCTTAATTTCTCAGAACAAGAATAGACTGACGAGTTTCAAAAGAAAGTTATTTGTTTCTGGCCATTTTGAGCCTGTAATCAAACCCATAAATGCTGATGCTCCAGATACTCAACTAGTCTAAAGGCCGCTTTTATTGCTTCTTTAATTAGAACAACAGTTTTCAGCTGTGCTAACATAATTTCAAAAGGGTTTTCTAATGATCAATTAGCCTTTTAAAATGCTAAACTTGGATTAGCTAACACAACGTGCCATTGAAACACAGGAGTGATGGTTGATGATAATGGCCCTCTGTAGATATACCATTAAAAATCAGCCATTTCGTGATACAATAGTCATTTACAACATTAACACTGTCTACACTGTATTTCTGATCAATTTGATGTTATTTTAATGGGAAATTAAAAAAAAAAAACTTTCAAAACAAGGACATTTCTAAGTGACCCCAAAATTTTGAACGGTAGTGTACATGTGTAGTTTTATACATAATTGAATAATTTAATTTAATTCCTCTCCCAGACAGATGGCCCAGGGTCGGGATGCGGCCTACGCTATAGCCTCTCGTGTCATGGTGGATAACCTGGCTCTCAGAGACGGACAGGAGGGGATACGGGCTTTCATAGAGAAACGGAAGCCTGTATGGACAAACAAAGCAGAGAAGGCCCAAGATGAGTGATATCTGCTGGGCTGGCCTACCATGGCCTGTGAAGGGTCAGCAGCCTCTGGGCTGGAGAGGGAGCCTGTGGATGGTTGAGGTGTTAAACTTGCCCCCAGTTGGACCTGAACCCATCACAGAACACAGAAGTGCTCGAGGAGGACATTTGGAAATTAAATCCCCGTTGATTATTGTTGTGATCTGCTGAAGGGATACTGCAGGGCTGTCTTCATGTATGCCCTTAGGAGGGGGTGAGGTGAAGGTTTTAGGAAAGGTAGATATAGTGGGGCAAGAAAGTATTTAGTCAGCCACCAATTGTGCAAGTTCTCCCACTTAAAAAGATGAGAGAGGCCTGTAATTTTCATCATAGGTACACTTCAACTATGACAGACAAAATTAGGAAAAGAAATCCAGAAAATCACATTGTAGGATTTTTAATGAATTTATTTGCAAATTAAGGTGGAAAATAAGTATTTGGTCAATAACAAAAGTTTAATTGTTGGCAATGACAGAGGTCAAACGTTTTCTGTACGTCTTCACAAAGTTTTCACACACTGTTGCTGGTATTTTGGCCCATTCCTCCATGCAGATCTCCTCTAGAGCAGTGATGTTTTGGGGCTGTTGCTGGGCAACACGGACTTTCAACTCCCTCAAAACATTTTCTATGGGGTTGAGATCTGGAGACTGGCTAGGCCACTCCAGGACCTTGAAATGCTTCTTACGAAGCCACTCCTTCGTTGCCCGGGCGGTGTGTTTGGGATCATTGTCATGCTGAAAGACCCAGCCACGTTTCATCTTCAATGCCCTTGCTGATGGAAGGAGGTTTTCACTCAAAATCTCACGATACATGGCCCCATTCATTCTTTCATTTACACGGATCAGTCGTCCTGATCCCTTTGCAGAAAAACAGCCCCAAAGCATGATGTTTCCACTACTGCTTCACAGTAGGTATGGTGTTCTTTGGATGCAACTCAGCATTCTTTGTCCTCCAAACACGACGAGTTGAGTTTTTACCAAAAAGTTATATTCTGGTTTCATCTGACCATATGACATTCTCCCAATCTTCTTCTGGATCATCCAAATGCTCTCTTGCAAACTTCAGACGGGCCTGGACATGTACTGGCTTAAGCAGAGGGACACGTCTGGCACTGCAGGATTTAAGTCCCTGGCGGGTTAGTGTGTTACTGATGATAGGCTTTGTTACTTTGGTCCCAGCTCTCTGCAGGTCATTCACTAGGTCCCCCGTGTGGTTCTGGGATTTTTGCTCACCGTTCTTGTGAACATTTTGACCCCACGGGGTGAGATCTTGCGTGGAGCCCCAGATCGAGGGAGATTATCAGTGGTCTTGTATGTCTTCCATTTCCTAATAATTGCTCCCACAGTTGATTTCTTCAAACCAAGCTGCTTACCTATTGCAGATTCAGTCATCCCAGCCTGGTGCAGGTCTACAATTTTGTTTCTGGTGTCCTTTGACAGCTCTTTGGTCTTGGCCATAGTGGAGTTTGGAGTGTGACTGTTTGAGGTTGTGGACGGGTGTCTTTTATACTGATAACAAGTTCAAACAGGTGCCATACAGGTAACGAGTGGAGGACAGAGGAGCCTCTTAAAGAAGAGGTACAGGTCTGTGAGAGCCAGAAATCTTGCTTGTTTGTAGGTGACCAAATACTTAATTTCCACCATAATTTGCAAATAAATTCATTAGAAATCCTACAATGTGATTTTCTGGATTTTTTTCTCTCATTTTGTCTGTCATAGTTGAAGTGTACCTATGATGAAAATGACAGGCCTCATCTTTTTAAGTGGGAGAACTTGCACAATTGGTGGCTGACTAAATACTTTTTTGCCCCACTGTACTTGAGATGCACCAATGGTCAAGGGACTCACAGAGGACATGGATTGGGCACTTCTTGTGACAGAATGTAAATGTTTAAAGGGGCATTCTGCAGTTGAAACAATTACAAAGCTGCTACTGATTTGGTAAAAAGCTGATGGGATGGGACTGGAGAAATGTAACTACTCTAAAATTCATAGACAGAGCTATGGATGCAAGGACTGACCATCCATGAGATACAAATTATATGTTTTGAGGCTATACATTGTTTACAAATGTGTAAAACAAGCTTATATTTGTGTTTCTGATGGTAATAAGTCATGAACTTAAGCTCATGAGGAATGTATTAAGTTTTATTCTTCAAAAATCAATGGGTATATAAAGTGCATTCGGAAAGTGTTCAGACTCCTTGACTTTTTCCAAATTTTGTTAGTTACAGCCTTTTTCTAAAATGGATTTAAAAAGTCTTCCCACTCAATCTACACACAATAACACATAATGACAAAGAAAAACAGGTTATAATCGTTTGCAAATGTATAATTAAAAAATAAAATAATTATTACATTTACATAAGTATTTAGACCTTTTACTCAACTTTATTGAAGCACCATTAGCAGCGATTACAGTCTCAAGTCTTGGGCATGACGCTACAAGCTTAGTGTAACAGATGTATATCGTACTCCCCTTGCGTTGTGTTTTCTCAAAGTAAATCACATCAGCCAGTGGTCCCAGTTGAGCATCATTTATTTCTGCTGTTGTTAAATGGGAAACAGCACGTTAGTTGTGTAGGGCTTAACGATATTGATGGCTGTCGAGGACAACTGTGTTAGCAGTAGGCTTATGTGACCATTACATCGGTGTATGTTAGCTAACACACTTATTTACAGCAAACATATGCCAAAGCACATCCCAGAAAGCCCCTCAATCCCTAACAGGTACCATATACCCACACATGTATAAATCAGTAACGTAGAGCAAACTTGTACACATTGTAAAATAGAAAACAGTATTCAGATCGTGACCTACCCCTTGCATCACATTTTCATACTGGGAAGACCTGACATTCGCGATCTCCCCCTATCTGCAAGCGGGGCCAATCACAACCCACCTTATTATCATCAGAGTTGAACTAACCAATAAGAATGCTTGAACATTAAATACACATTTCTTTCGAGGCAAGTGGAAACAACCAACCCTGTTACATTAGCACACTTGTATTTGGGGAGTTTCTCTGGAGCAGGTTTTCATCAAGGATCTCACTACTTTGCTCTGTTCAGCTTTCACTGCTCCCTCGACTAGTCTCCCAGTCCCTGCCACTGAAAAACATCCCCACACATTGATGCTACCGCCACCATGCTTCACCGTAGGGATGGTGCCAGTATTCCTCCAGACATGATGCTTGGACTTCAGGCCAAAGAGTTAAATATTGGTTTCATCAGACCAGAGAAACCTGTTTCTCATGGTCAAAGTCCTTTAGGTGCCTATTGGCAAACTCCAAGCGGACTGTCATGTGCCTTTTACTGAGGAGTGGCTTCCGTCTGGCCACTCTACCATAAAGGCCTGATTGGTGGAGTGCTGCAGAGATGGTTGTCCTTCTGGAGGGTTCTCCCATCTCCACAGAAGAACTCTGGAGCTCTGTCAGAATGACCGTCGAGTTCTTGGCCACCTCCCTGACCAAGGCCCTTCTCCCCCGATTGCTCAGTTTAGCTTCCTAGGCTTCTTGGTTGTTCATCATTCGGGAGCCCACTGTGTTCTCGGGGACCTTCAACGCTGCAGACATCTTTTGGTACCCTTCCCCAGAACTGTGCCTCGACACAATCATGTCTCAGAGCTCTACAGGCAATTCCTTCGACCTCGTGGCTTTTGGTTTTTGCTCTGACATGCACGGTCAGCTGTGGGATCTTATAGACAGGTGTGTGCCTTTCCACATCATGTCAAATCAATTGAATTTACCACAGTTAGAGTCCAATCAAGTTGTACAGTAGAAACATCAAGGAGGATCAATGGAAACAGGATGTACGGGAGCTCAATTTCAAGTCTCATAGCAAAGGGTCTGAATACCTGTGTGAATAAGGTATTTTTAAAATGTATTTGTATACATTTGCAAACATTTCTGAACCTTTTTTCCACATTATTATGGGGTATTGTGTGTGGATTGATTTGAATCATTTTTAGAATAAGGCTGTAATGTAACAAAGTGGAAAAAGTCAAGGGATCTGAATACTTTGAATGTACTGTATATTTCTGTATTTAAAAAAAATGTAGCATTCAAATTACCTCCGAATTAAACAAAAATAAAATAGATTTACTGAAGAACTGATGAAGCCAATCTGCCGATTATTTCATATTTAGACGCATTTAAAAATAATAGGCCCAAATACATGAATTGGAAGCAGAAGGTATTGTATAATAGATCCTGTGTTTAGTTGAGCCTGCAATGGATAATGAAAGACAACAGGTATGTGAGAGGTTACCTGGTGGCTGTGGGATTGAGGCGTCCATTAAATGTTTAACAGTGGCTGTACTACCACCAAAGAAAGCGCTACTAAAGTACAGCAATGTTCTATGCATTAGCACTGTACCGCCACACGATGGCCCCATTGTATCCCTTGAGCAGCAAAGGTCTGATGAAAGGCAAATTGAGCGGAGTGTTCAGAATTTAACTTTTTAATGATCCTATTGCTATGACCAAAGTCCTAGTTTGGCCCACATACAAATATTTTGGTCTCAATAAATAAAAAGTACAAGACACAATGTGCTAAGTGAAAAATATAATGCAATACTCTTAGTAAAGCACATGGGAGTCCTGGAAAAATGGCCTGTAAAATTAAGCCGAGGTTGTTGTCAGCTGCATAGGTTTAGAAGAGGGTGCAATTAGTTTCTCCACTAGAGGGTAGTATTTCCTTAAATATCAGCAGATGAATAATGTTGGCACATGTTATCCCCTTTTCCAGGGATATAAATCACTAGCCAGTATCCGGCCTGAGCTTTGTGGTCCTGGCATGTAGAATATGTACGAAGACACTTCACTGATGTATGAAAAGAATAGCAATAACATTCCTACAGAAATAAATCTACAGACACATGATCAGAAATGCACACCCCAATTTGTTTTATTAAGTAAAGAAAAGTCTCTGAAGAATGACCTGAAACTATTTTGCAATTAATTATTTAACAAAAACAAGGAATGACTTATTTGCACGTTCAAATAATAACAGAATAATTATAACCGTTTTGAGAACGATAAGCATTGTATCAAAAAGTACAGAGTTGAGAATCAGCAATAAAAGGGGAGGTGGTTGAATATGTATTCAAATGTGTGACGTCACACTAGAAAGTAGTATGTATAAGTCAGTAAGTGTTGATGTGTGTATATGGAATGATTTAATATGTAAGTGCTGGTAACTGAACAGCAGTGAATGTGACTGCTGAAAATACAAGACATGAGTTGGCAATGAAAGCATTTTGCGGTTTAGTAAGTACTTCAATACCAGTACACATTCCCCCTCTACAGAAACCTCTTGCAGCTAGCTGACACCTACTCTGTGGTGATGAAAACACTGTACTGTTAAAATGCAATTAATGTTCATGTAAACCTTTCAGAGGGAAGTCAAATCATACATTACTTCAGGGGAGAAAGGGGGTGTTTTTTTTTATACAGACGACAAAACAGTTCACTGTTGATAGATTTTACAGTCTCAATATGGGGTATAAAGCAGACACTGGCCTCGATATACAAACATACTGTACACACTATTTGGGTTACAGAAATGCTTTGCAATGACTAGAAATTACAGTGGTCGCTAAACTGAACGACGACAGAATAATCTCAATGAAAAAATAAAGTTTTAAAAACCGTCGTTATACAGTGGAGTTGCTTCAAAATCGAAATTATATATATATATATATATATATATATATATATTTATTCGACAAGGATTTTAATTGTCACTCTTCCGTAATTCTATTATTTGACGTAGCTTTGTTTCTTCTCTCTGAAAAATAAGATATTCACAAGCATATAGAGTATATTGACCTCTAAAGTAGATATTTTGGAAGTAACTCATAAAAAAGAAAAATCGAATCACTGAGTTTGTCTCGCCGGGAGAAGTGTCCCCTGCTACTCATAACTTTTCAATAACTCAGTATATAAACAAACATCATTTACTGTACATTTTTCAACTCTAAAAGATAGACATACATATATACTTTAAACTCCTGTCATTAATGATTTAACATCCAAAAAAATAAAATAATCAATCTTCAGTGGGTTTTTAAAAGGGATCCATAAAAACAAGAGAAGCTGGTATACTGCAGCATTCACGATGCAGTATGACTTTTAAAAAGGTCAGAACGTTACATATAAAGCACAAACAGACCAAACTAAAACTCCTTAACTCTAGTAGGACTACCGCTGGTCTCTGCAGCCACAGTGTCAGTGACTACACCTCAGTGTCTTTCTATCCCGCTCTCCTACCCTCACAGTAACATAGACTCCTGCATGGTGAACGCCTCTGGTGCATGCCTGTAGTGTGGTCCTCCGAACAGCGGGGGGAGCTGCTGCCTCATGGTGGGCTGTTGCTGCTGCTCGTGGAACTGTGTCCTGTAGTGAGCCAGGCCGTCAGGGAAGGTGAACTCCTGCACGGGGGACATCTGGGCCCTCTGGAAGCTGGGGGAGCGGGGTACACCTCCAGGGGCACGTGACATGTCACCACCTTCCTGCTGCCTCCACGGCTGCACCTCCGCTGCCCCTCCCCGGCCTGGCCCCTCGGGCAGGTAGGGCGGGGTCTGCTCCCCTCTCCTGCGCCCCTCGTACCGGTTATAGTCAACAGGAGGGTACACCGGATAGGCGGCTGCAGTGGAGGTGAGCCGTGTGGGCTGACGCAGGTATGTGGAGGAGTTACTACCAGGGCTGTCCAGCTGCTGTATGGTGCGGGGGGGCTGGGCTGAGCTGGGAGGCTGCCTGTGGGTGGTGGCATAGGAGTTGTTCATGAGGGCCTTCTCCGGAGAGTGGCTGGGCCGCTGGGTGGTGACGTACGCCCTCTCCCCATACATCAGACCCATAGGTGGGGTGCCATAGTGCCTGTCTTCTCCCAGTCCCCTCTGCTCAAGGCTCACACTGTACGGGGGGTAGTGGAGTGGCACCATAGCAGGCCGGCCGGGGGAGTACTGCTGGGGGGCGTGTGGTACTGGCTCTGGCCGTTGGGGTGGACATAGGGTTTACCCCCCGCAGGGCTGTTGAGGGACAGGGCAGCGGGGATGGGGTGTTTGGCCTGCCTACCCACTGGTCCTATGGAGACCACGCTCCCTTGCAGGCTGGGTGTGTGGGTGGCGGGTCGGTGTCTCGCTGTGCCTCATCTGCGACGGTGGCCTGTCCAGCTCCAGGACCTCCACAAAGTCCTGCTCTGCCCCCCCGGGCACGTTGTCGTACTGAGAGGCGTTGGAGCCGCGGTTGGAGCCTGGGATCAAGCCCCTGGAGCGGGGCCGGCGGTTGAGCAGCAGGGTGTCATTAGGGCTGGAGGAGGGCTGGATCTCCCTGGCCGCCGCTGCCTTGGCCGCCTCCAGCTTGGTCTCGGAGGGCTTGACCCAGCGTGGGGCGATGTCTTTACGGGAGCTGCTGGAGGCGGCATTGGAGTTGTGGTTGGCCGTGGCGTGGTTCTGAGGCTTCCCTCTGTCCACCACTTTTGTAGGAGGGTTGGGGTGTGGCGAGGGAGAGGGCGCCGGGGACGGTGTGAACCCTCTCTCTGGGGTAGAAAGGGTGGGGGCGGAGGGCTGTTTGCAGTGGGGATCTAGGTGGACGGAGGGCTGTTTGCAGTGGGCATCTAGGTGGACGGAGGGCTGTTTGCAGTGGGCATCTAGGTGGGCGGAGGGCTGTTTGCAGTGGGCATCTAGGTGGACGGAGGGCTGTTTGCAGTGGGCATCTAGGTGGGCGGAGTTCTCTCCAGACCTCCGTGATCTGGCCTCCCTCTTCTCAGCCTTGTGCTGCCGGACCAGCTTCTCCAAGGAGTCCCTGCGCGCCCGGCTGGGGGGTCGGCTGTCCCGCTGGCGCTCGGGGGAGGGGCTAGGCGCTTTTGGGGGCTCGGCCGGCTGGGCGTGGCTCTGACCATTTGCCACGTGGTTCTGGTTCACTGCCGGCTCTGGGGGAAGCTGCCCAAGAAGCTTCTTGGGATACTCGTCCTCTTTACCTGCAGAGATACAACAGACAGAAGGTTAGAGCACCTGGGGGGAACACAAAACGGAAAAGGCATGTTTTCAAACGATGAATATTAAAAAAGGGCAATATGGATTCATGCAACATCACTGCCGACGAGGGGCGAAAATAAAGAGAGAATTACATTCACCACAACACTGAATAATCACGTCTCCACAGGCGAGAAACCAACCAAGGACATAACAAAACACAACATCTGAAATATATATCTGATATTCAATACCCAGAGTGCGAGCCAGAGGCGTCCAATTAGGAAGTGCCATTCAAAAGTGTAGACTGAAATAATATACGTTTTCACTCAGTTTCATTACAATGTACTTAGCTGCAGCAGCTGACAGACTTCAAAAGGTCAGACTGAAATGAGCTAACGGACTGTCCTTAAAGACTTAAAGTAGGAACCATAAAGTAGGAAACATGGCTGAGTTAGCACTTAAGGACAAAAACCATAAATATATCAACTCCATGCAGTTTTAAACTCTATTACTGGAGTATATTACTACTACTACTACTACTACTACATAATCGTATCTACCAGTGTCATGAAAATAAAGTGCAGTACAGGTGACACAGATATACAGAGAAACAGACAGTGAAGGTGGGACACTGGATGTGTTGGGCTCTGGTAGGAACAGTGTGTCCACAATCCCCATAGAAACCAGGAGACACGAGCTCGAGAATAGGAAGTGATGTGACAGGACCGGGAAGTGTGGTGAGTTTGAACCAGGAAGTGCTATCACTGACCGGTATTGAATCCACAAACTAAAGTGGCTCTCCATTGTGTAAGAAAGTGTCCCATTTCCCTGTCCTTAGACTGAATGGGTGAAAACAATATGGAGAAACTCTGCCTGTAAGTCACAGCATCCATCTCTCCTACGCAGCTTCCTGTCCTTCTCTACCATCCCTTAGAACCACTGATTTGAAAAGCCTGGACAAGAGAAATAATGGCGCTTTGGTTAGGGATAAAGGAAAGGAGACAAGAAGCGGAAGCCATTCAAATGTATTGGGACCCAGCCGAGATCAGTGCTTTATTGCTCTCACCCATCCAGTCTTCTCAGTTTGGACTCAGGAGAGGAAGCCACTTGAGAGTATTGAGGATTCACCCAGGAAATGTGTTCACTGACACAGGTGCTTTAGGGTTTCCAAGTTAAGTGTAGGATGCAGTCTCCACCCCACAATCAAACGTAAAACACAGACAACAACCTATTCAAACCTTTGTTTAGCCTCTCATTAAAAACCTCATCCAACAATTTAACCGTCAAAGTTGGAAGAGTTTTGGCTTCGGAATCTCCATTTCTCAACATGACATGTGGTTGGTTCACTAGAAGCAGATGGGTTGAAGATGAGCTCCGAGTGCTGCAGTCGAGCAGAAAGCCTCCGCTGTCGGATGATACTTATTATCATGTCACCAGGAAGAGAAAATGGCTCTCTCACTGTGTGTGTGTGTGTGTGTGTGTGTGTGTGTACACACCCAGGGTGGTAGGATGCCACAGTACATTAGGACATTTGGAGGTTAAACCACTATGTAGCCTACAATGTTGAGCGGTGACTAGTCAAAGCTTTAGGCATCTTACTAACTGAAAGTATTGACTTAAAGTATCGTATTATCTAAAGTGGGAGCTTAAATGGTTACTACTCTACTGATAATGACCATCTGCAGTGCCTCGCTAAAAGCAGTCAGAGACAACGAGCGTGGTAGTAATAGAGGAGGATAATCCCTCCACTACAAGACTCCAAGGTAGCTTTACCAATAGTAGCCTGGCCTGAGTTGCAGTAGCTACTGCACAAGGTTGCGGTACCATTGGGAGAATGTTCTGTAAGAGAAGCCCAGGGCCGCTGGACAGACAGGCGACAGACAGACAGACGGAATACGGAGGGACTGACGGAGGGAGGGAGGGATGGACAGATGATGAAACAGGGGAACACCAGTCAGGATAGCCCACCGGTTACTGTCGTAGGAGGGGATGTGGCCCCCACTCCCACCCACACTTTTGTAGGCTGGGCCGAACCATTGGGAGAAGAGGGAGAAGAGGCAGATTAAGCAAGAGACAGAAAGCAAGATGAGACAGACTGCTATCACTAATTACTACTACCACTGGTAATACTACTACACAGCAGCCAGCAGGAGAGCTGTGTGAGTGTGAGTGTGTGAACTGTAACTGTGTGGTCGAGGGTGAATGTAAGTGAAGTAACATATGCAGGGTGATACATCCGTGTGTGTGTGTGTGTGTGTTGATATTTTGAGCTTGTGTGTGGCAGTTGTCTAATCTGCGTGTGTGTGACAAATGTATAGCCTACTGTAATCAGTGTGTATGAGAGGTGTTGGGGGCAGAAGGCTACCTGGTGCGGCCAGCTCCAGTTTGGACCTCCTTAGCTCCACCATGTTGTTCTGCAGCTGCTCAATCACAAAGTCATCCTCAAAGAAGAAGTCCTTGGCCAGAGTCACCTGCAGAAACTCAACCAGATCCTCCATAGACAGCTTCAACAGGTGCTCTGCAAACACAAACACACACACGCAGTGTGAGAACACTTTCTCCCGTGCAGTTTGAGGACAGTCACAGATCTTAGAGGTTAGCGGAGGTGGTTCAGTGAACTTGATGAGCAACTTTGCCTGGTGGCGCACAGACAACCACGTGGCCACAATAGCACAATCCTACTGTTCTGGTCTTACTCTTGTGCAGTTTGAGGACCGTGTAGGACATGGCGGTCAGAACTCTCTCTCCCTCCAGGATATAGATGTCCCAGATCCGCAGGGTCAGGGTGAAGGGGGTCTGAGGGAGAGACAGAGAGGAAGAAAGATAATGAAGGAGAGAGAAAGAGATAGGGAGAGAGAATGAGACAGCCAGAAAAGAGAAGAAATAAATATATTTTCAGAATACAATTGAACACTTTCTTTAGCCCGACACCCGCAGTAGGCATGGTATGATAATGACTGATGATTTACAAATACACATTTAGAAAAGCTGATACAGAGGGAAGGGGATGTGACTCAGACACTCACCCTGTCTAACATTCTGATACAGAGAGAAGGGGATGTGATTCAGACACTTACCCTGTCTAACATACTGATACAGAGGGAAGGGGATGTGACTCAGACACTCACCCTGTCTAACATACTGATACAGAGGGAAGGGGATGTGACTCAGACACTCACCCTGTCTAACATTCTGATACAGAGGGAAGGGGATGTGATTCAGACACTCACCCTGTCTAACATTCTGATACAGAGGGAAGGGGATGTGATTCAGACACTCACCCTGTCTAACATTCTGATACAGAGGGAAGGGGATGTGATTCAGCTACCCTGTCTAACATTCTGATACAGAGGGAAGGGGATGTGATTCAGACACTGTCTAACATATACAGAGGGAAGGGGATGTGATTCAGACACTCACCCTGTCTAACATTCTGATACAGAGGGAAGGGGATGTGATTCAGACACTCACCCTGTACAGAGGGAAGGGGATGTGATTCAGACACTCACCCTGTCTAACATCCTGATACAGAGGGAAGGGGATGTGATTCAGACACTCACCCTGTCTAACATACTGATACAGAGGGAAGGGGATGTGATTCAGACACTCACCCTGTCTAACATACTGATACAGAGGGAAGGGGATGTGATTCAGACACTCACCCTGTCTAACATCCTGATACAGAGGGAAGGGGATGTGATTCAGACACTCACCCTGTCTAACATACTGATACAGAGGGAAGGGGATGTGATTCAGACACTCAACATACTGATACAGAGGGAAGGGGATGTGATTCAGACACTCACCCTGTCTAACATTCTGATACAGAGGGAAGGGGATGTGATTCAGACACTCACCCTGTCTAACATCCTGATACAGAGGGAAGGGGATGTGATTCAGACACTCACCCTGTCTAACATTCTGATACAGAGGGAAGGGGATGTGATTCAGACACTCACCCTGTCTAACATTCTGATACAGAGGGAAGGGGATGTGATTCAGACACTCACCCTGTCTAACATCCTGATACAGAGGGAAGGGGATGTGATTCAGACACTCACCCTGTCTAACATTCTGATACAGAGGGAAGGGGATGTGATTCAGACACTCACCCTGTCTAACATACTGATACAGAGGGAAGGGGATGTGATTCAGACACTCACCCTGTCTAACATACTGATACAGAGGGAAGGGGATGTCTAACATTCTGATACAGAGGGAAGGGGATGTGATTCAGACACTCACCCTGTCTAACATTCTGATACAGAGGGAAGGGGATGTGATTCAGACACTCACCCTGTCTAACATTCTGATACAGAGGGAAGGGGATGTGATTCAGACACTCACCCTGTCTAACATACTGATACAGAGGGAAGGGGATGTGATTCAGACACTCACCCTGTCCAGGAAACACTGGAAGAACCACTTCATAGTGTACAGGCTGGTGAACACCTCCTGTGTGTCCTGAAACAGAGGTCAATGAGCCATTACCCCTCCGTGTGTGCGTGTGCGTGCGTGCGTGTGTGTGCTTGTGTGCGGGTGTGTGTGTGTGGGTGTGTGTGTGTGTGTGTATTTAAACAGTGGCCTTGGTTTAACAGCAGTGGTGAATCCGCCAACGTGCCCAAGGCCCCATATTAAAAGCAGAATAAAAGCCATATCTGTGTGTGTATGGTTGTGTTTGTAGACATGGCATTTCTCTCTCATTTCACCACCCTTTAATCTCAACACATCAAAGGCTGCTGCTGTGGCACTCAACTCAGTCCCCCATACCAGCAGGCTTAGGGCTGCCATTTATATACCACTACCCCCTCCCCCAGACTGTGTGTGTGTGTGTGTGTGCTCTGCGGGCCTCACCAGGTGTGACTTCAGTTTGGGCATCATCTTCTTGAGGATACGGTCATGGTGCTCCTGGAAGCGCATCAGCTTGGGGAAGCCGGGGATAAAAAACCCTAGAGGGGAGGAGGGGCGGAGATCACAGAGCATTTTATCAAATGTAGAAAATGACTCTGGTGGTTGTCGCTGTGTGTGGGTCTGAATGGAAGGGACGGGAGATTGGGTGAGCTCTATAGATATCTGGTAAGAAGTTGTCAGGGAGGGTTCTCTAGAAATGTGTTTCCTCACATTTTATGGGGCCCAGAAGAGACAGCCTAAGTCCTTGAAAGGTATGTGAGAGTGTGTGTATACAGTGTGTAGGTGCCTGTTTATATTCTATCCGTAGGGCACGTTCCTGTGTCAGTGGGGTCATGTTGGACTTAAGGAATGTTTGGAGGAAAAGACCAGAGCCTACTATCCTATGTGATCTAGGGCATGGCTGTTCATGCCTACTTAGTGTGTCTGGTCTAGTATGCTACCCCTGAATTGACTTGTGTCCTATATGGTGCTATGGATGGCATGGCTTAGGCATGGGTTTTGCGTGGGCTATTGAATGACGGCCTCACACTTCTATGGGATGTTACACAGTGTGTTGTGTGTGTGTTCTGGTGTGTTTACCATGCATGGCGTGTTTCTGTCCAGACAGCAGTTTGACCAAAGCCCAGAAGGCATCCTCTTCGTTCATATAGATGAGCAACAGAGCAGTGATCTGACTCATGCCCTGGCAGTACCCCACCTCCTATACACACACACATTTGTATAATGTATAGACAAACACGCATGCAAAACTGCACACCAACTCACTTCTCTATATCTACACAGGAACAGAAGAGGTCAGTGGATGGAGAGAACAGGGGAGGATGATCAGGAGGAGCTGGATGAGGGGATAAAAGAAGGACGAGGCTGTAGAAAACAGTTGATTGGGGAAAGGAGAGGGAGGGTAAAGAGAGGCGTTGAGGTGTCAGGGGATTCATTCTGGAATGTGTGTAGTGTGACTCACCGTGTTGTACACAGAGTAGGCTGTGAGGACGTGGAACAGAGCCTGCTGCCTGAAAACAACAACAAACAGTCAACCTACTAATGACTAGACATAATATAATATAATAAGACATCTGATGGAAGTGCAGGTTAACTAACAGGAACACCTCAGGAGCTTCCCAATTCATCACAAAAGGGGAATTCAGTTTTTTATTTTTTATTTAGCCAGGTTAGTCTCATTGAGATACATTTTTCAAGAGAGATCTGGTCTTCTCTCATCATTCAAATGCTCTAATAGTCGTATTGTCTTCTAAATGAGATGAACAAATGCATTAGTGATTTTTACTTCCTATATTTGGCCAGTAATGGCAACCTTTGTGTTTGAGGTAGTTGTACATTTTATGCTTTCATGGTATAGCTGTGTTTGAGGTAGTTGTATTGTATCATGGTCAGTATCGAGGTAATGTGTTTAGTTCCTGTGAGGCTGTGCTTGCCAGGTCCATGGTGGTCTCGGACTCTGCAGGCCAGTGTTTATTTCCCAGGGGCCCCTGGTTCTGGCTCTCTCCATGACGTCATCAAGCAGAAGTAAAAACACAGAAAAGGGACGTGTGTGTCCTCTCACTTCCTTATAGGGAAATGTCCATGTCAGCCACCATTATGACAGAAAGAGGTATGACCAGATAGATGTGCATCATGGCCCAGGCTACGACCAGGGGTTTTTCCTAGTCAGGGCACACGGTCAAGAAAAACTCCAGGCCCTAATTAAGGGTACTATTCTGTAGTGACTAAGTGTAGATGTTGTACTGGAGTATGAGAAACTGACTTGACGTCGTAGCAGGGCATGAACATGACGTGGTCCCTGTGTGTGTGTACAGTCGGAGGGAGAAACTGACTTGACGTCGTAGCAGGGCATGAACATGACGTGGTCCCTGTGTGTGTGTGTGTGTGTGTGTGTGTGTGTGTACAGTCGGAGGGAGAAACTGACTTGACGTCGTAGCAGGGCATGAACATGACGTGGTCCCTGTGTGTGTGTGTACAGTCGGAGGGAGATACTGACTTGACGTCGTAGCGGGTCATGAACATGACGTGGTCCCTGTAGGTTCTGTTCACATCCAGGTCAATCTGACGGACGTCAGGAGACAGACCTCGAGCCCTGAGCTTCAGCTTCTACACACAGGAAACACAACAACACAGAGTCACTGAGGGAGTGTGTGTGAGGAATAAAACTACTCATCCATCCCGCAAATGTTTATTGAGTTATAATACAGCTCAGCTGTGACTCAAAACTCAATATTCCACACACACACACACACACACACACACACACACACACACACACACACACCCCCCCGTAATAATGGATGAAGCTCTGAAATCTAATAAATCAGGGTTTGCCGGCCTGGTTGTGAATTTTAATGAGGCCTGGGCTATAATGAAGCTGGCTGAGTGGAGAGAGACAATAGGAGAGTCAACTACAGTGTGAATGTGTATAGTTCCTCCATGACTTTGCCCAGGGAGGAAGGATGTTAGTCCTAGAGAGCACTATAACTCTCTGCTGTGAGCTTCTGGCTCGCGCTTCCATAACGTACCTCGTAGAAGTCTTTCTTCTCCTCCTTTATTTTGGGAACGTCGAGGAGCAGACACCACACCTCTCCTCGGAGCTGTAGGGGAATTCCCTTATAGATCCGCCTCACCAGCTGGAGGGAGACATGGATACGGGGAAAAGGACATTCTTAGTGTAACATCAAAGAGACCATGCTTCACCTTCCAACCACACCCCCTAGCCCTAACACTCAAGTTCAAAATGCCTTTTTGCACAATCAAATTCGAGCTACACAACTGAACAGTTTTCATGATGAATTGATAGTATGAATAATCTGACTCCCATTCAACATCAAGTGGATAGTATGAGAGGACAGGTATGCGTGTGAAGGACAAGCATGCGTGTGAAGGACAAGCATGCGCGTGAAGGACAAGCATGCGCGTGAAGGACAAGCATGCGTGTGAAGGACAAGCATGCGTGTGAAGGACAAGCATGCGTGTGAAGGACAAGCATGCGTGTGAAGGACAAGTATGCGTGTGAAGGACAAGTATGCGTGTGAAGGACAAGTATGCGTGTGAAGAACAAGTATGCGTGTGAAGAACAAACTATATACAACTATTATTCAAATCAAATCCAAATCAAATGTATTTATAAAGCCCTTCTTACATCAGCTGATTCTGGGTGATTGGAAAAGAGGCTATAGGTGATGTGTGTCTGGACCTCTGGGTAGATGGAGAGGAGATTTAGAAGGGGAGACCTACCCATCTGGCCAAGGAATCTGGTCATGCTCAGTGTGTGTGTGTGTGTGTGTGTGTGTGTGTGTGTGTGTGTGTGTGTGTGTGTGTGTGTGTGTGTGTGTGTGTGTGTGTGTAAACTTTAACATTGTGAAAATTCTGTGCAACATCCAGCACATGTTTACAGTGACCACTGAGGCTGTACCCGCTTTAAGTTAGTTATAACAGTGGCCATGTAGGCTACTTGATCATAATGTAGGCCTAAGAGTGGCCTACCATAAACAACTATGGAGAAACATTTTAACATGGAAATAGCTGTTCTATCATTCAGTCTACAGTAGCAGCTTTTCAAAGATGCCTAGAAATGTACACATTTTGTGCTCTTGTAGGAAGCAATCACTCCCATATTGCTAACTACAAATTATCTATAACTGGGCTAATAACTCACTAACTAGCAAAGGACATGAACAAAATGTACACACGTGGCTACATGCAGCTCTCGAATTGATCTCAAAACAAGCGCATTTACTCATGACCGCTCATGCTGTAAACACAGTCCAGTTCAAAGTAAATGGCACAGATACATATATGGCAACGGTTTATTTGCATATAGGTCTACTGCAGTTCTGATTGTTTATGCCGCACCGGTCTGTGTAGAGTGCGGGTTGGGTAGTGTGTGTCAATGCAATAGAATCCTACTCCGATGCATTCTGCCGACAACAATCTCTTGCATAATTTGATTTGTTTCGGTATGTTACATTGAAAGTGGTTAATATTGTGTTGATTCGATCACAATTACCACAGTAAAGGGAAACATTGAGTGTTAACAGGGAAAACTAGAACATGGGCCACCAACCTTTTCTGAGTTCAGATCGTTTTTTTAACATGACTTAAAAAAAAAACAAGCCTATGCAACATTAACCAATTAAAAACAGTACTGTAGACATGGAGGTAAAAAGAAAGTACTGTAGAAATATAGGCCCAATACATTATCAACGCATATTGGCTTTGCTTGAATTGCCCTGCCAATGAATTGTTGTTCAGATACGTTTTTTGAATTATATTTTGAAATTTGAGGTGGGCTATAGGATCACACTGGTAATCTGTTGTTGTATTTCTTGTGAGGCACAGCTGAGCATTTAAATAATTTGCTTTCTTTTTATTGTACTGGGCAGATGATGCCTGCATTTGATGGTCAGTCTCAGCGGAGGGAGAGCAGCAGACTGAGGGTCTCTCCTCAACAACCCTCTGCTCTCCCTTTCCGACACGGACTCTGACCAAAAAGGGAAACTCGAGTCGCACCGTATTATTTCTGCCACATGCACAAATTCATGTTGTTACTCCTATGAACAGAGAAAGTGAAATATTCCTGGATATTGTGTGGCCTACCACTTCGCGGCTCAGCCGTTGTTGCTCCTAGACGTTTCCACTTCACAATAACAGCACTTACAATGGACCGGGGCAGCTCTTGCAGGGCTGAAATTTAACTGACTGACTTGTTGGAAAGGTGGTATTCTATGGTGGTGCCACGTTGAAAGTCACTGACCTCTTCAGTCAGGCCATTCTACTGCCAATGTTTGTCTATAGAGATTGCATGGCTGTGCGCTCGATTCTATACAGCTGTCAAGCAACGGTGGCTGAAATAGCCTAATTTTAAGCGGTTACCACATACTTTTGTAGCGTGTCATATACACACACACACATATATATATTATATACACACATATATATTATATAAACACACACACACACAAACACAATCTTCATTATTCAGCAGGCGGAACACAGAGAGGTGGGAGAAGAGAGAGAAACATTGATTTGGAAGAAGATGTAGGCATCGGATGGCCAGTGATGGGTGATGATTAAAGGTTAACGAATCAGTTTAGGTTGTATGCTCATAATGCATGTTAGTCTATGTGTGTGTGTAAGTGAGTGTAGTATGTGTGTTATGTGTGAGTGTGGAGGTGTGTGTTTGTACTGTGTGTGTGTGTGTACAGTGTATGTGTGTGCCAGATAGACCCACTTGGGGCTTGACGTCGACAGCGACAGCCCAGTAATTAGGGCTCTGATGAAGTCAATGAGTGCACCTGTTCCACTAATCACCATTGGTGTGTGTGTGCGCAATTGTGCATGTGGTTTCCTTTTGGTGAGTTTGTGTGTATGTGTAGGTGTGTGTGTGTGTGAGATCTAAATTGGCTCTTCAGTGTAGAGGTTTCTCCTACTCGCTGCACTCCGCAGTCCTCTATTTGTACCATAAATTCAATGTCACATCAACACCTGTGCCAGGACCCAGGCTCTGCCCTACAGCAGATTTTTAGTAGATCTAAAGATTACACTTGCCTTACAGATGCTAGGAACCTGCCTTACAGATGCTAGGAACCTGCCTTACAGATGCTGGAACCTTATGACTGCATTAGTATGCTATTGTTTTCAGCAGCACAGGAAACAAAAAGAGCCATCAACCGTAACTCGTTTAACCAGCCGAGAGAAACGAGCGGAGCACTGTCTGACAGAGGGGGGAAACAACAAGTCCTTGGTTGTTGCTTGTCACGCAAATCCTTGAAACCGGAGAAAGAGAGAACAAGGCTAAAACACTCCCCTAGTCAAGGTTAATTTAAAGACAATCTCCAATTCCCGCTGAGACCACCTCAGAGTACAACTGGAGGACGTCAGAACTGAATGCCCGAGGGCCCAACACCTAGCACAAAGAAGACCCCAAACTCAGGCACTAACAAAGACAGCTATTACAGAGACCAGACCCCTATAAATGCTCTTCAGGGAGACTCACTAATATTTGTTCACCAAAGAGAAGGGAGAGATGTAAGCGAGGCACAAGGAGAAGGATGTGGAATGTAATATTTGACAACAGGAATGTGGGAATGAGATATTTTAAGAGACTGCAAGAAGGGGGAGAGATGGTGAGGGAGGAAGAGAGAGATCATACCTTCTCACTGTTCTTATACTTGTCCCAGCTCTTCATCATCTTCAGCCATTTTGAGGTCCTTTCTACCTCTAAGTGTTTTTGCTGAGGGGACACAGGAAGTGGCATGTTAACACTTCCTCATTACCAAAACTCCGGAGGAACTGTATATGCAGACAAATATGCAGTGTCATACATTTTGCTTCATAAAACAAAGAACATTTTATGATGCCAGGATGAGGCAAAGGTTACAGTGACATTAGAATGCAATCTAAACATCAGCTCAGAACATTATGTAACTCATTGAAAGCGACAGTAGAAGAACACAAAACGTTAGGATTCTGATAAAGGAAAGAACTAATCAATTCTCAGCAACCAGAGTTCTATTCATAGCAGTAACGGCAATCGTTATGTGTGTGAAAGACGCTGTGTTCTTTCTCATGGGTGAAGGTCATTTTACAGCGGCATAGACACACGTGGGACGGGAGAGATGTAGTGAGCCCTGAGGGTCTGAGACGTGGTCATCTCACCTTCTCTTCCACCGAGTCGTAGGACGGAAGTTCATTCTCACTGGAGGGGAGAAAACAAAACAAGCGTTAGTATCACACAGCTTTGGTTGACTTGTTTCAGACACATTGTTGCTCTGAAAATATGCAAGGTATCAATCATGGTTTGACCATGAGCTTAGCTAAGGTTTCGCTGGTCTGGGCCTTTAAGAACATTACACATTTGGTAGTTGGGTGGAATGTTAGTAGGCTGTCTCTCTGTCCGACTCAACTCCTTCATACGCGGTGAAGATGGACAAGATGGAGCCCCAAGATGATACGTCTCAACGTGAATACGGACCACTCAAAGATTCTTTCCAGAGGAAGTGGAGTCATTAAATAAATAAATGATGCTACTGCCAGAGCTCGTTTCACCTTCCCTAACACTCATCAAAGGGAGGGAACATTACACGTCAGCAGCCAAGCAAACAGGAAATAACACATTAAAACATTCCTCCATTCTGGCTACTGTCCTGTCCCAGTTTCAATGCCTCTATGGCTATCTAACAGATACACTATGAAACTAACAGTTCAGAGCAGCACAGCTCTCTCTGTGCCACTCAGCCCACTGGCTTAGAGGGGGGGCCTGTTCCAATACTCTCAAAATGCATCCTTCCTTCTTTTAGTAATATTAACTAATCTGTCCATGACTGGTCAAGTGAACGTAAGGTTTCCTCTCCATTGCTTTAAACAATCCAACATTGGTCAGACCTATGATCAGGTCAGATCTGTGATGACTTCATGGAAGGAAGGGAACAGAGCCCGTGTCCCATCCCCCACTTCCTGTGTCTCTTTCCCGGGACTGCCCTGACCCCTGAACCTGACCTTTAACTCATACAGGAAGCACAGAGAGTTTGCAGTCAGTTTGTCGGTGTCTGCCTGTAAATGGGGCATTCCCTTCTTTTCTCCCTCATTGTTGTCATCATACCTAGTCAGTATGACATAGAAAGGGCTCTCCTTCATAGGCTATTTCATGGAGCCTGAGGCCTCATGTCTACTGTCTTAACCATGGGCCCCAGCTCTGTGTCCTAACCAGTCCAAAGTCCTGGCATTAGGCCAGAACCATGACCTTCAGCCAAGTCCCCATCTGCTCTCTCCCAGACCATAGCCTTCACTCAGGGCCTCAACCTCTCCATCCTTCCCTCTCTCCAGACTGGAACCATCTCCCCATCTCTCTCCAGACAGTGACTGGCCCTGGGCCCCGGCACGTCATCCCTCTCTCCCCTATACTCTCGGCCTGAGCTCCCACACTGATGCCCTGTGATTGTGGCTAACCCTGCAGCTTCCTGCCTAGACCAGCCCACATGTGCCAGCCTATATATAACTGTTATAACTGCCTAAGAACAGTGTTGTTTAAGAGCCATGTAACCCCACTGCTGGCCATGCCAACGCCACAACACACCAGGCTTTAGAGAGTCACTTTCTCCAACTTCAAGACAATGGTACTGTTTTAAACTAGTGTTCTTTGAAGCTTACTGAAGTGAAATATCAGAACACAAATAAGGGGGAAGATTGTGGTGTGCATGTGACTGATTCACATTTCAAAAAGTTGATATGCCTTGTGTAATGAATTGATCACTTAAGGGGGTGTGTGTGTGTGTGTGTGTGTGTGTGTGCGCGCTTACTGTACGAAGCCGAAGCGGTCAATAACTTTGTACAGGTGGAAGCTTGCATCCTCCCAGGGTTCCACAGTGGCACCCTCTTTTCCCTGCAACCAAAGAGCCTCATGGGTAAAAGCAATGAATAACAAGTAGTTTGAAATGTATTTGTGCTATTAAAGAAAAACATCCTTGGGAACATATTTTTTTAATTTGCAGCACAAATGAGAATGAATACAAATGAGATTCATTACTTGCCTATATAGATGCCTATATAGAACTGGATGGCTACACACGTTGTAAACATCGACACTATTACAATAGAGATAGAAACATCCGTGTTATTCTATACCGAACAGAAATATAAACGCAAAGTGTTGGTCCCATCTTTCATGAGCTGAAATAAATGACCCCATACATTTTCCATACGCAGAGAAAGCTAATTTCTCTCAAATTTTGTGCACAAATGTGTTTACATCCCTGTTAGTGAGCATTTCTCCTTTGCAAAAGATAATCCATCCACCTGACAGGTGTGGCATATCAAGAAGTTGACTAAACAGCATTAACATGACACACAGTCTGGAGCAGGGATGGGCATCTCCAGTCCTCCCCACTCCCCTACAGTGTGTGTGTGTGTGTGTGTGTGTGTGTGTGTGTGTGTGTGTGTGTGTGTGTGTGTGTACATGCCATGCTTGGCTGTGCTAGAGTGCCTAGCCCTGCAGCTAACAGGTGTGAAATGAAGAGCTAGGCAGACGCTCCCTGTCACAGCCTGACTCAAGGCAGAGGAGAGGCTGTTGAATTCAGACAAATAGAAAGAAAGTTAACATTGAAAATGAGAAAATGGGAGTGGAGAATGCATGACAGCAAAGGGGAAAATAATGAGAAAATGGGAGTGGAGAATGCATGACAGCAAAGGGGAAAATAATGAGAAAATGGGAGTGGAGAATGCGTGACAGCAAAGGGGAAAATAATGAGAAAATGGGAGTGGAGAATGCATGACAGCAAAGGGGAAAATAATGAGAAAATGGGAGTGGAGAATGCATGACAGCAAAGGGGAAAATAATGAGAAAATGGGAGTGGAGAATGCATAATGAGAAAATGGGAGTGGAGAATGCATGACAGCAAAGGGGAAAATAATGAGAAAATGAAAATAAATTGTGAAGACAGAGGGGGAGATGGAAGGATTGTATAGAGAAACAAAGAGAGGAAAGGTGAAATAGAGGGGCGGCAGGTCGCCTAGTGGTTAGAGAGTTGGGCCAGTAACCGAAAGGTTGCTGGATCGAACCCCTGAGCTGACAAGGTAAAAATCTGTCGTTCTGCCCCCGAACAAGGCAGTTAACCCACGGTTCCCCGGTAGGCCGTCATTGTAAATAAGAACTTGTTCTTAACTGACTTGCCAAGTTAAATAAAAAGGTTCAATTAAAACATTTATTAAAAAGAGGGCAAAAGAGGTGATGAAGTGAGGGAAGAAGAAAATAAAAAAAGAGCGAGCTAAACAATGTCCAGCATTGGCTGAGGTCTGCAAGGCCCGCCTGAAGACCAGCTGGATGTCTAAATACATCTCTCCCTCCCGTTCTCCTTCCCTCTCTTTACTGGAAATCCTGTCCTAACTTAACCCAGCTCCCTCGCGCAGCAGAAACAGGGGAACAATGAATATAAATACACCAAAAAGACATCTGGGATGGATAGATTGTTCTTACATCCGACATCAGGCCGAACACGCACAGAGCCTGGAAGAGATGTCAGTGGAGACACAGACTGTGTCTAAAGCCCGTGTCATGTGGTATCTGCGTATAGACACAGGGGCGCACAAGACAGCTGTGTAAAATCAATGTCATGGCAGACTTGGACCATGATTCTGCTCCGTGTTTGACTTTGTCAAGCTTTCCATGTTGCTGGTGTCTATGATTGACTCTGTCACAGTTGGAGTGTGTATAGAAGGTTTCTTCCAGTATTCTCCTGTCAAAGGAAACAGGAGGGATAGGCCATACTCCATTACCCTTGAATGAAACTCCATTGATAGAAAACGTTGAGGTCTGTAGTGAGAGCATGAACTCCATCTTTATCTTGATAAACCCCCCCCCCACACTGTCATTATGAAACTGAATTGGGTTTGATTGGACTCGTTCCGCCTCGCCAACGAGAGAAAATGGACTCCTCTTGTGATCAGGGTCAAACATCAAAACATAATTAAACTCTGTGTCAGAGTGCCCACCTCTCTCCTCCACTCCATCCCTCCATCATTGCTCCTCTCTTAATGAGTGGGCTTGATTATCCTGCCCGCTGGACTAAATTAAAAAGGCTAATTTATAAACCAGTCCCAACGGCTGGCTATAGTGATGATGCCATGGGCAATGGCAAGAGGTGCCACAAACATACACAATGGTGTGGATGGATGGACACATACTTCACCATCAGACTGACAAATGACAAGAAAGCAAAGCACACATCTCTGGAAACCTGCTAGAAATATTGTTAGCCCAGCTTCTGTCTGGTAGTGACAGACAAACATTTAATGCTGCAGGGGATATACTGTCCTTCATTAGCGGAGGGGTTCTTACCTTGTCATATTTGGAGACGATCTCAGCCCTCTCCTGCTCAAGCCTCAGCACAGCATCCTGCTCTGTACCAGACGCTGCCAGAGAAAACAGAGGGGGGGGGAGAAAAAGATTGAAGGAAGAAAAAGGACAAGAGTTCAAAATGTCAACATGTCAACCTTTGTATCGTGGTCCCAGTAGGCTCAGTGAAGACCAATAGAGACTGGAAATAGCCATGCTGTACCTTTTCACTACTATCAAACACTAAGTGGTTCAGTTATCTGGCCCCACAATGAGCCAGCGGTCAAAGGTTAAAGCCTGGCCTACTGTAGCCCACACTGGTGGAACCAGCAGGACTCACCAGGGGTGGGGTGTATCATACACAACTCAGATGCTGTGTGTGTGTGTGTGTGTGTGTGTGTGTGTGAGTGAGAGAGCCGTTGAGTTGAGCCACTGAGCTCAAAATGGAGACCAGTGTCAGAGGGACGTCACTGTGACAGAAGCGGTGCGTGCGCACGTCAGCTATTATGCCCCAGACGGACGATTAACGAGAAACTGTCACGCGTGACCAGGATGCTGAGCGCGCCGAACACACACCTCCTTTACCTCAGCTGTACCACTCAACCAAGTGAGTTTCCTCCATTTACAACCATTGGTTTCCTCATCAGATTATGACTGTATGATCTGACTGGTCGAATGTAAAGGTCCGACAAATAGTCACTCCACACACACACACTGCCACTTCCTGATTCAGCAGCCAACGGGAAGCTCAAAATACAGGAAAACATATTAACAAAGCTGGCACAGAATATACAGTGCCTTGCGAAAGTATTCGGCCCCCTTGAACTTTGTGACCTTTGGCCACATTTCAGGCTTCAAACATAAAGATATAAAACTGTATTTTTTTGTGAAGAATCAACAACAAGCGGGACACAATCATGAAGTGGAACGACATTTATTGGATATTTAACTTTTTTAACAAATCAAAAACTGAAAAATTGGGCGTGCGCACGTGCCTCAGACACATTGGAGATTGAGATTGAGAATAAACAACACACTGAGATAGTGTTCTGTAAACCTATTTGTACACAGATTGAGGCAGCTTGTTGACCAAGTTAATGTGAGAATAAATACATTGCTCCACACACAGCACAAAGAAAGAACACAATGCTGTGTTCTTAGTGAGAGGCTATTGTAGATATGTTTACTGAGCTGGTGTGAGACATGACGTAATTCTCTCCATTCACCAGAATGGCAGAGCAGCAACCACCATACAGCTTTTCAACCCTCTCCACCAATGAGATGTGCTACTTTGCCTCCACTCAAGAAGTACAAGGTCCCAAGAGAAGGGTGGTTTTAGTTTTATCATTTTATTTTTCCTTTCTCTTTTCTTTCACTTTTTCAGTCAGTATTCCGACAGGAAGTATTCCACTTTGATTCTTCCCCACTTCCTCCCTGGGCTCGTCCGGAATTCCAATATGTCCCGAACAAACACCGCTCTTATCGAGCCAGCCGGAATTCTTATGACAGGGTGGTGTTTAACTGTCTGTCACAGTGAAAGGCATGTCACCATGGGCTGACAATGGCAAACAGAGTGGGAGAAGGGACAGCAGGGGACACTGTCTGAAAAACCAACAAAAAAATACTGAATTTTTCCAGGGTTCAGTGGAATGGAATTCTGGGTAAATGGGATTGAGTCTTCCCATAGTAAAACCCAGTGTTGGCAGCAGTAACACACACTGAACCCCCCAGCGGCCATATTAGTATTCAACAGGGGCAGCGCTTAAGCTAAACACAATTAAACTCTTACATGCTCGGGGAATGGCACAGGCATCCGTGACTCCGTGTTTGTAAGGGGTTGGAGGCTCGTTCAGAATTATTGTGTTTGTTGTGTTGCTTGGACTGCTACGACTCCTCGTGCCTACAGAACACTCCTGGACAAGCCCCTTCCTTAAAGCTACAGGGATGCTTGAGGAAAACATACATCCCTGAACCTTTGCACTTCCAGCGAGTCCCCCCGTCCTCCTCCCCCTGTCCACTCCTACTCCTCTTTTTTCCCCGGTTAGACGCCCTACTTCCTTGAACTTTCACCCCTCCCTCATCCTCCTCTGCCAGTCTCAACCTCTTCCTCTTCACATGGCAGTGCCCTGTGGCGACGGCTGCGTAGAACGGCAGGTAATTTCTCTCTCCCGTTGCGATTAAAATGTCCCCACCGGTCTAGCGCTTTGCCTGAGTGGAAATTACCCAGTTCTCCGCTTTCCCTTTCACTCCTGCTCTCTAATACCCGTCAAACTGCTGTGTCCCTCTCTTTCTCCCCATCCATCCCTCACAGAGGTCATAACAGTGTCAGAATAGAAAGATGTAATTTTCCCTGCTGAAAACATATTCATCACACAGTAGGCTTCTGAAAAACACTGGAAAATGTCACTGAAAGAACAAAGGAGGGAACTGGTCTCACATTGACATGGTGTCAATCTGTATATAACCCATTTGTCCACGTTGATTCAAGTGTTGATCAAGTCTATAAAAGAATGAACCAAGGATCATGCTTTCATCCAATCAGAGCCTGTCTTCTGGACAACAGCATCATCAAAAACAACAGACTTTAGGATCACATCCATCCAGTTGTTTTTATTTTATCTTTATTGTTCAGGGGCAGAACGACACATTTTACCTTGTCATTTCATCCAATCAGAGCCTGTCTTCTGGACAACAGCATCATCAAAAACAACAGACTTTAGGATCACATCCCTCCAGTTGTTTTTATTTTATCTTTATTTAACTAGGCAAGTCAGTTAAGAACAAATTCTTATTTACAATAACAGCCTTGTTCAGGGGCAGAACGACACAAACGCAGTAAAATTTGAACGGATGCTTACGAGCCTGGTGCCTACCACCGCTCAGTCAGACTGCTCTATCAAATCATAGACTTAATTATAATATAATAAACACAGAAATACGAGCCTTAGTTCATTAATATGGTAAAATCCGTAAACTATCATTTAGAAAACAAAACGTTTATTCTTTCAGTGAAATACGGAACCGTTACGTTTTTTATCAAACGGGTGGCAACCCTAAGTCTAAATATTGCTGTTACATTGCACAACCTTCAATGTTATGTCCTCATTATGTAAACTTCTGGCAGATTAGTTCTCAACGAGCCAGGCGGCCCAAACGGTTGCATATACACTTACTCTGCGTGCAATGAATGAAAGAGAAGTGACACAATTTCCATAGTTAATATTTCCTGCTAACCTAACATAAATGTAACTAAATATGCAGGTTTAAAAATATATACTTCTGTGTATTGATTTTAAGATAGGCATTGATGTTTATGGTTAGATACATTTGTGCAACGATTGTGCTTTTTAGCGAATGCGCCTTTGTTAAATCATCACCGGTTTGGCAAAGTAGGCTGTGATTCAATGATAAACTAACAGGCACCGCATTGATTATATGCAATGCAGGACAAGCTAGTTAACCTGGTAATATCACCAACCATGTGTAGTTAACTAGTGATTATGTGAAGATTGTTTTTTTTATCAGATAAGTTTAATGCTAGCAAGCTAGCAACTTACCTTGGTTCCTTACTGCACTCGTGTAACAGGTGGTCAGCCTGCCACGCAATTTCCTCATGGAATGCAATGTAAATCGGCATCCAAAAATGCTGATTACCAATTGTTATGAACACTTGATAAATCGGCCCTAATTAGTCGGTCGACCTCTATCAAAAAGCTACATTTTAGTCTCACCTGACCAGAGCACCTTCTTCCATACGTTTGGGGAGTCTCCCACATGCCTTTTGGCAAACACCAAATGTGTTTCCTTTTTTTCTTTTCTTTAAGCAATGGCTTTTTTCTGGCCACTCTTCCGTAAAGCCCAGCTCTGTGGAGTGTACGGCTTAAAGTGATCCTATGGACAGATACTCCAATCTCCGCTGTGGAGCGTTGCAGATCCTTCAGGGTTATCTTTGGTCTCTTTGTTGCCTCTCTTATTAATGCCCTCCTTGCCTGGTCAGAGTTTTGGTGGGTGGCCCTCTCTTGGCAGGTTTCTTGTGGTGCCATATTCTTTCAATTTTTTTCAATATAATGGATTTAAATGGTGCTCTGTGGAATGTTCAAAGTTTTTGATTTTTTTTTATATAACCCAACCCTGATCTGTACTTCTCCACACCTTTTCCCTGACCTGTTTGGAGAGCTCCTTGGTCTTCATGGTGCCGCTTGCTTGGTGGTGCCCCTTGCTTAGTGGTGTTGCAGACTCTGGGGCCTTTCAGAACAGGTGTATATAGACACACTGAGATCATGTGACAGATCATGTGACACTTAAAGTCCACCTGTGTGCAATCTAACTAATTATGGGACTTCTGAAGGTAATTGGTTGCACCAGGTCTTATTCAGGGGCTTCATAGCAAAGGGGGTGAATACATATGCATGCATCACTTTACCATTTTTTTTTACAAATTATTTTTTTCATTTCACTTCACCAATTTGGATTATTTTGTGCATGTCCATTACATCCATATAAAAATTAATTTAAATGACAGGTTTTAATGCAACACAATAGGAAAAACGGCAAGGAGGAACAAATACTTTTGCAAGGCACAGTATCTGCAAAGGTACTGAAGCTGCACGGTTCTAATTGAAAGCCTGGTTGGAGGAGAAGTCATTTCCTGTCCTTTGTTCTTGAACTTACAGAGCCTCACACTTCACTTAATTCATCCGCCTCTCAGCCTGCCTGTGTACAGCCAATCAACACGTCCCAAGGCCAAACCTGGTGACGACCAGGCTGAGAGTGCGGCCTCTAGTCACCTTACTGCATAACATACATATTATGATTGGGGGGGGAAAAGGGATCTAGAAGGCAATCGCAAAGGGCACCAAGGCCATGTCAATTCATGCCTTGAAATGAATAGAATGTAAAAAGTGAACAAAAATAAATACCTACTGAATAAAGGCAGAAAGTGAAATAAAACATTGACGAGTTCTAAATGGAGCCTGTGTGTGTGCTGTCATAGACGCGCCATTTTGTATCCAAATATACAAACACACTAGACTGATGTCACCCAATTGTCAGCAAGAAACCCCCCAAAACATTAAAACTGTAGGGTAACCACACACGGCATAACACTGGGCATGCTATTAGCATTGCTTCAAAACTATACTCATTTACACAAACTAGACGTAGAAACAAACATGTTTCTACCTATACCCAACCACATCACACACAGTTGACCTCAACAGTCAAAATGACATCACTCAACATAATGAAGACATTGTCTACCCACAGTAGTTTACCCTCAAACTACACTCACAGACATGTTATAAATACCATGTCAACGTTCATGTCTCCAAGTAACTGAATCTCAATTGTAAAAACTGTGCAACACCATTAGGACTCTATCATTTAAGTTACATTTGAACACAATTCAATCCGACAGAAGCAATAGCTGTTCTTGAACACCAGCAGTTTGTCCTAGTAAGGTGGTAAAAAACCAAAGCAGTATATTTTTCCCTGAAGTCAGTCGCCTCAGTGACATCATGTCTTACCTCTCTTCACGCTCTCTGTTGGATCCTCCAGTCTACGGAGAGATTTAGTCCGCATTAGTGACAGCCCGGGCTAGACAAACACTACTCACAAAAAGCCCTAACCCATCCCAGAACCACCGACATTGCCACGGCAACTACGTCGCACGGCAACAGTCCCCGTACCAATGAGAGGAACCAGAGAGACAGACAAATGGTGGCTTGTGTTGATACACTCCTCTGAGCAGCAGACGGGAGATCAGAGTGGTTGAGTTTGAGGGCCACTGTCACAATGCAGCCGTTTGTTTACTTTACAAAGAGATTAGGGAACAAGAGAGAGAAGGAGAGAGAATAAGAGAGAATGAGAAAGCGAGCAAGAGAGAGAGAAAGAGGGACACTGACTTCAGCATCAAGTCACTGCTATCCCCACTCACGACATTCCACACCCAAACACAAACACACAACAGCTGCTATTCAATACATCAGAGAAGTGAGGGAGGGAGAGAGAGAAGGAGCAAATAAGAGGGAGGGAGGGAGGGAAAGAGGGACAGGGAGAGAGAGAGATGAGGAAGACAGTGGGTGAGGCCCAGGGTGAGGGAGATCAGAAATCAAGGGAGAGCCAAGAGAGGCAAAGAAGAGTTTAGACAGCGTTTTGATAAAACACCTTTCATTAAGGAGACTCATGTTCAACTCCTGTGGTGAGTCGTATACCCAGAACAATCATGTAGAGCAGGCATATCGCAGGACAGCCGGGAGAGAAAAGGAAGGGAGGGAGGGAGAAAAAGAGGGGAAGAAAGATAATGGTTTCTATCTCCCGCCATCGCTACAGTACATATCTACCCTGGCGCACACAAAGCGACCTACGCCCAGGGCCAGCAAGGGGATGGCTGAAATGCCGTTATCACTGAAGAAGCGGCGAGGTCATCCTGGCAGGCTTGGAGGGTTCTGGTGTCCTTTCTGGGAATGTTCTCACACACTGGATACTTTCTGAGAATGGACACATACACTGCCACCACACTGTCAGTAACATGGACTCGAGAGCTATTGAGCACATACCAGTAACTCCTCTTTAAAAAACAAAGGGGACATAGTAAATTAATATCTCTCTCTTTCTCTCTCTCTCTAAAAAAATAAATAATCTGCCAAGCACGTTGGAAACTGTTTGTGTGGGCGATCTCTGGCACCACATAGCAAGATGAAAACAGAGGAGTGTCAAACTCCCCCGTACTGAACTGTAATGTGAATATAAAACAAGTGATTTAAATCTGTTCTGCACTCCAGTGACAAGGGGATCCAAGCTGTTTTTGTTCTGTTAGGTGTGTGTGTGTGTGTGTGTGTGTGTTGCGTACAGTGCGTGAGGTTCACTGTTTAAGGTGTCAAATAACAGAAGTGCCAATCTATACACACCACACACATCTTCGCTGGAGTGTTTAATTACAAATGTTTAGGAAAACAAAATCACTTTCCCTGAACTATTGTTGCTTTCCATATGCTACTGTAAAACTGTAGTCTAAGCTTTGCACGTGAAATCTGACACCAGGCATAGAGGGACTAAAGCATCACTTCACAGCTAGGCTGGCCTTTCTAGGGAGTTTTTCCTAGCCACCGTGCTTCTACACCTGCATTGCTTGCTGTTTTGGGTTTTAGGCTGGGTTTCTGTACAGCACTTTGGAGATATCAGCTGATGTAAGAAGGGCTATATAAATAAATTTGATTCAAGCAGAACAACTTTATGAGCAATTAAAGAGCCCGTACAGTCTTTATCCACCCACCTATTCTGATTATCACTCAGAGTGTGTCTTTCACACTTATAACAAGTTCAAACAGGTGCCATTAATACAGGTAACGAGTGGAGGACAGAGGAGCCTCTTAAAGAAGAAGTTACAGGTCTGTGAGAGCCAGAAATCTTGCTTGTTTGTAGGTGACCAAATACTTATTTTCCACCATAATTTGCAAATAAATTCATTAGAAATCCTACAATGTGATTTTCTGGATTTTTTTCTCTCATTTTGTCTGTCATAGTTGAAGTGTACCTATGATGAAAATTACAGGCCTCTCTCATCTTTTTAAGTGGGAGAACTTCCACAATTGGTGGCTGTCTAAATACTTTTTTTGCCCCACTGTATATAGGATAGGACTGTCACAACACATCTGTCGGTCGAGAGAGAGAGAGAGAGAGAGAGAGAGAGAAGGGATAGACATCTGGTAACATACATCACTCCCCCTTTCATCTCCACCTCCATAACACAGACATGTGAAGACTGGATTGTTTATCAAACACGGCTGGTCAGTAGGGAGAGGGGGGATGGAGAGAGAACTTTGGTGACTGATATCTACACTACTGAAAGACCTCTGCACTAACCTAGGGGCCTGTGTATAAGCATTCACAGTCCAGCCATTTCAAGGCGAAATGGGGTGTAAAAAGAAACTGGATGTGATCTCTGTGCCGTTTTCATTTACCCCAGAAAATAATTGAATACTGGTTCATATTTTTTTTTAAAGGAGCCCTGAGACAGAAGAGACAAACAGAAGCGTTGAGTGCCATTTGCTATCTTATCTAATATGTTGCTCTAACAGATACAGCTCCGTCCACCACATGCATACATTCTCCTGTGAGGCCAAGAACAATATGTAGCCTAGCTTTTCCCCTCTGGGTGCTTATACGGCAAACAGTTAGACGAGATGCTAAAATGGCTTTGATATCGGTGGGTAGATGCTAACCGGCTACCTGCGGTTTAACAAGAGGGGGGTCTGAACTCTACCTCTATCCCTCTGACAACCCAGCATGCAATGTTTGAAGCCGCGCTCTCTCTCTCACACACACACACACACACACAGTACCAATAGTTGCCAACTTGATGCGTTCCACTACAGAAAAAACAAATCGCACTTTTCTTCAAGCTGCTGGCACATCATTTGAATAATTGAGAGAGCCTCTCTCTCCTAGCAGTTAGAAATATGAGCGTTTTAAGAAGGGGGGGAGAAAGAGAGATCGAGAGGGAGGAGAGTGAGGAGAGAAACGTCCTTCATGCAGAATTCATTACAGAGATAGTAAGATGCCAGCGCTGCTGACCAGAGCAGAGTGGCTGAGAGGGAAGAAGACAGCAGCTTGGCACTGGAGCAGCAGGCTGCTTTAGACTGGTTATAAATCCCTATGGACCCATCTCAGTTCCAGCACAGTACAGCAGTATGGGAAAGGGAGAAACCTAGTGAGTTGTACAACTGAATGCATTCAAATGAAATGTGTCTTCTGCATTTAACCCAACCCCTCTGGATCAGAGAGGTGCGGGGGGGGGGGGGCTGCCTCAATTGACTTCCACGTCGTCGGTGCCTGGGGACCAGTGGGTTAACTGCCTTGCTCAGGGGCAGAATGACAGGTTTGTATCTTGTCAGCTCAGGGATTTGATCCAGCAACCTTTCGGTTACTGGCCAAATGCTCCTACCTGCCAGGCTACCTGCCGAGGCAGGCTGGGTGGTGTTCGGAGGGACACCGTGGAGCAAAATGTTTTGCAAAAGACAACCAAATATCGGTGTTCTTATTGGACAAGATCAGAACGTAACTTGCTCGCTACTGAACACGACCCTAGTGAGCATGGGCTGGCATGCTGGACTGTAGTACTGCTCCTAGCTCCTCCTGCCACCTGCCTGGCCAGCAGAATGCCAGACTCAACAAAATGAGGGAGTTTAGTACTATCCCAAGATGTCAGTTCAAATAGGGACATTTTCTTTCACAAACGCTCAGAAGTCCTTCCCGATTCTGCACATACATATACAGACATGTACATTCTACATCCTGCGAGATAATATACATTCTACACCCTGAGAGATAAAGACCAGTGGTGGTACTCAAAAGCCATACTTGAGTAAAACTAGATACGTTAATAGAAAAGTGAAAGTCAACCAGTAAAATACACTAGAGTAATTGTTTTTAATACTCAAGTATTTGGTTTTAAATATACTTCAGTATCAAAAGTAAAAGCATTAATAATTTCAAATTCCTTATATTATGCAAACCAGACAGCACAATTCATTTACAGATAGCCAGGGGTACACTGGTACACTACAACTACCCTGATATTAATTTACAAACGAAGCACATGTTTAGTGAGTCCGCCAGATCAGAGGCAGTAGAGATGACCAGGGATGTTCTCTTGATAAGTGTGTGAACTGGACCATTTTCCTGTCAAAATATAACGAGTACTTTTGGGTGTCAGGGAAAATGTATGGAGTAAAATTTGTCAAAAATATAAATAGTAAAGATAACCTACTTAAGTGAACTTCAAAGTATTTTTACACCACTGATTAAGACCCTGCTGATACGTCAAAGGGCACATTACACATACTTTGTTCAAGCAGTCTGAAGTGACAGACTGAAAATGTCATCATCTCACCGCGCCCCCTCGCTCTCCATCCCTCGCTCACTAACCCCACACCTCAGCAGATAACCCAGTGACAGACAGAACCTGTACCACAGAACTACCTACAGTAGCAACCAAGGCTTCTGCTACTGTCTGGGGGAGGAGATAACCCACTGACAGACAGCACCTGACCGTCTCAGCAGCTCTGTGGTGTGTGTGTGTGTGTGTGTGTGTGTCTAAAGCAAAGTCTGTACATATCAGTGCTTGTGTGCACCTGTGTAGGTTTGTGTGTGTTGAGAATTTCTCCGCAGGGTCGATGGCCAGAGATTAAAATGGCAGTGAGATGGAAGGCGGAGGGCCCTAAACTCAATGTTTCCTTTGTAGTGGGCACCACAGATCGATGAGAAGCTCAACTCTCCACAACACCAGCTCTGTTCCACTGCTCCTGCCTCCAGCACAGTGATTACATGCTTCTACACAGGGAATTGGATTTGTTTTTGTTAATATCAGGCTCAATATGTTGAGAAACACACAAACCAGTTTCTTTCAGGATTCCGTGAACCTGGTGGCATGTTTTTGTTGTTGCTATTTTCGCATAAAACAGTCAAATCATCGCAATATTAAATCGCATAACACTGACCCATCACCGCAGTACAAAAAGAAGGCTCACAATTTCAACAAATCAGCGCAGAAATATGGTTAAATCAAGCCATACTTCAACTTTATCGCTAGTCAGGGCAATTTCGTGACAAATTGGACAAAATCGTCGCCATCCAGAATATCAGAATTGCCACAGCAAAATCAAGCATTTTTGCCTGCAAATATCACAAAGGAAATCTCTGTGGAATCCTGAGTGGCGCTGCAGTCTAAGCCACTGCATCTCAGTGCTAGAAGAGTCACTACAGACCCTGGTTCGATTCCAGGCTGTATCACAACCGGCCATGATTGGGAGACCCATAGGCCCGCGAAGTGTCGCCCCGGTGTGGCTGGAGTAGGCAGTCTTTGTTCTTCACGGACTTGCCTAGTCAAATAAAGGTTAACATTGTATTTATTTTTTCATACACGTCACAAACGTACATGCATGTGCACGCACACACAGATTTCATCATTAACAAGCAGTGAGGTGAGAAGTGTGTAATCGGTTTCCCCTCCCCCTGGCATGTAAAAAAGCTTAGATACACAGGGCTAAGAGAATAGAGTTTAGATACACAGGGCTAAGAGAATAGAGTTTAGATACACAGGGCTAAGAGAATAGAGTTTAGATACACAGGGCTAAGAGAATAGAGTTTAGATACACAGGGCTAAGAGAATAGAGTTTAGATACACAGGGCTAAGAGAATAGAGTTTAGATACACAGGGCTAAGAGAATAGAGTTTAGATACACAGGGCTAAGAGAATAGAGTTTAGATACACAGGGCTAAGAGAATAGAGTTTAGATACACAGGGCTAAGAGAATAGAGTTTAGATACACAGGGCTAAGAGAATAGAGTTTAGATACACAGGGCTAAGAGAATAGAGTTTAGATACACAGGGCTAAGAGAATAGAGTTTAGATACACAGGGCTAAGAGAATAGAGTTTAGATACACAGGGCTAAGAGAATAGAGCTTAGATACACAGGGCTAAGAGAATAGAGTTTAGATACACAGGGCTAAGAGAATAGAGTTTAGATACACAGGGCTAAGAGAATAGAGTTTAGATACACAGGGCTAAGAGAATAGAGTTTAGATACACAGGGCTAAGAGAATAGAGTTTAGATACACAGGGCTAAGAGAATAGAGTTTAGATACACAGGGCTAAGAGAATAGAGTTTAGATACACAGGGCTAAGAGAATAGAGTTTAGATACACAGGGCTAAGAGAATAGAGCTTAGATACACAGGGCTAAGAGAATAGAGCTTAGATACACAGGGCTAAGAGAATAGAGTTTAGATACACAGGGCTAAGAGAATAGAGTTTAGATACACAGGGCTAAGAGAATAGAGCTTAGATACACAGGGCTAAGAGAATAGAGCTTAGATACACAGGGCTAAGAGAATAGAGTTTAGATACACAGGGCTAAGAGAATAGAGTTTAGATACACAGGGCTAAGAGAATAGAGCTTAGATACACAGGGCTAAGAGAATAGAGTTTAGATACACAGGGCTAAGAGAATAGAGCTTAGATACACAGGGCTAAGAGAATAGAGCTTAGATACACAGGGCTAAGAGAATAGAGTTTAGATACACAGGGCTAAGAGAATAGAGTTTAGATATATACAGGGCTAAGAGAAAAGAGGCAGCCTTTGTTAAGGAGATGCTTGAGGCCTCGATGTCTTTAAATAGGCTGTTGATGTTTAAAAATAAACCACATCACAACCCATATAATCACTAGCCAGTAGCCTGAATGGGGATGCAGAGTGTTACGGCTCCACCCAGAGCCCAGGTGATTCTCCTCAGAGTGTAGACTGAGCCTTTGGCAGTGAAAAGCTTTAGCCAATCATTAGTGCCCACAGCCCATTACTGACCCCACAGAGCTGGTCCAATCAGTAGACAGGACTAGAGGTCGGGGTTCACCAAGTGTCCCATTACCCCAGGGCACCTTCCTTTATTCTTTAACACTCACTGGACTCTCACACACACACACACACAGCAACAGAGCCATTACAGCAGTACCAAGGGAGTCTCTTTCTCTCTAGCCAACTCTCTCAAACACAGACACACAAGGGATCTGTAAGAAGTCAATGGCATTCATTTTCAGGGACACAGTAGAGCTAATACACAGCACAGTGACAGACACGCACAGTGACAGACACACAGTGACAGACACACACAGAGACAGACACACACAGCGACAGACACGCACAGCGACAGACACGCACAGCGACAGACAGGCACAGCGACAGACACGCACAGCGACAGACACGCACAGCGACAGACACACAGTGACAGACACGCACAGCGACAGACACGCACAGTGACAGACACACACAGTGACAGACACACACAGAGAGACACACACAGTGACAGACACACACAGAGAGAGACACACAGTGACAGATACACACACACACAGAGACAGACACACACAGTGACAGACACACACAGAGACAGACACACACAGTGACAGAGTGACAGACACACACAGTGACAGACACACACAGTGACAGACACACAGTGACAGACACACAGTGACAAACACAGAGTTACAAACACACAGTGACAGACACACAGTGACAGACACACAGTGACAGACACACAGTGACAAACACACAGTGACAGACACACACACACACAAAAGAAAGAAAAGGCATTTCACTCTACTTGTCCACAAAACAATAAAACTTGAAAAACACACACCTCCGTATCTGGCGGCTGCTCTGCGTCGGGAGGGAGACACCAACTCCCTGACCATATGAAGCACCTGCATGCTCATAGTGGGGAGGGGCCAGCCGTGCACACTGGGCGTGGGGAGCCCGCTCTCGCACCCCCAACAACCTCATCCCTCACAGGGTCCTCTGAAATCATCCCAATGTCTTAAAAAGTTCAGATCTCAAATCTTGGATCCCATCTTATCCCTAGGCACCAGGTTTAGGGTCCACAGAGCCCGGATCTTTCACCAGTCCTAGTTCCTCTTTTTGGGGTGGAGTAGTGGCGGAAGCCCCTCAAGCTTCCAAGGTTGATTCCAAGGTTAGCTATAGCCTCCAGCTCCACCCAGTCATCCCTAAGCCTTTTTTTAATCTCTGCTCCAATCCAACCTCCCTCTCTCCTCAGTCGCTCTCAGCACCAGCAGCAAGCCCTCAACACTCCCTTACGCGATCACACATGCACGTCCCTAGCACTCACACACACTTTCTCTCCTACTCTGCTACATGTGAATATCTAAGGCAGTCACATTTAGGTCGACCTAGAGAGGCAGTCTGTTCTAAGACACTGAAGGCAGTCTGCATCACTGCTCTTCCTCTCCTCCTCTCCAGGGGTCAGCGGTTGTTCTGTCCAGGTAGATGATTTCCTCCCGTCCTCCTACGGCTCTCACAGGTCCAGGAATACCGGACCACCGCTCTCACAGGTCCAGGAATACCGGACCACCGCTCTCACATGTCCAGAAATACCAGACCACCGCTCTCACATGTCCAGAAATACCAGACCACCGCTCTCACATGTCCATTAATACCCAGACCACCGCTCTCACATGTCCATTAATACCCAGACCACTGCTCTCACAGGTCCATTAATACCAGACCACCGCTCTCACATGTCCATTAATACCAGACCACCGCTCTCACATGTCCATTAATACCAGACCACCGCTCTCACATGTCCATTAATACCAGACCACCGCTCTCACATGTCCAGAAATACCAGACCACCGCTCTCACATGTTCATTAATACCAGACCACCGCTCTCACATGTTCATTAATACCAGACCACCACTCTCACATGTTCATTAATACCAGACCACCACTCTCACATATCCATTAATACCAGACCACCGCTCTCACATATCCATTAATACCCAGACCACCGCTCTCACATATCCATTAATACCCAGACCACCGCTCTCACATATCCATTAATACCAGACCACCGCTCTCACATATCCATTAATACCAGACCACCGCTCTCACATATCCATTAATACCCAGACCACCGCTCTCACATATCCATTAATACCAGACCACCGCTCTCACATGTTCATTAATACCAGACCACCGCTCTCACATATCCATTAATATCAGACCACCGCTCTCACATATCCATTAATATCAGACCACCGCTCTCACATATCCATTAATACCAGACCACCGCTCTCACATGTCCAGAAATATCAGACCACCGCTCTCACATGTCCAGAAATACCAGACCACCGCTCTCACATGTCCAGAAATACCAGACCACCGCTCTCACATGTCCAGAAATACCAGACCACCGCTCTCACATGTCCAGAAATACCAGACCACCGCTCTCACATGTCCAGAAATACCAGACCACCGCTCTCACATGTCCAGAAATACCAGAACACTGCTCTCACAAGTCCAGGTAAAGCAGATCACGCTCAAGTGAAGCTCAAATCACACACAATGTCATCTCAACCCGACGGCTGGGAGCTGGAGGTCGTTGGTTTGTTAGCTGCTCTTCTGAGACTCTCAGGCTCAGCGGAGAGAGTGTGTGGTTGTTTTCCGTCGGTGCTCCCACACACACACACTTATCTTGTTCGGCAGAGGCAGTAGAGGTGAACACACGCACCCAGCTTTGAGGAACACAGGGAGGAGACTGGTAGATCTCTCTCTGTTGCTCTCTCTCTCTGTTCAGAGAGCTGTGCTGTAGCAGTACACCTGGCAGACAGAACAGATGAAGGTGGTTTGGATCAATAGCAGCAGTATCCCTGCTCCAAAGACACACCACTCTGCTCACATCCACAGCTAGCTAGCTCACTGGGGTACGGCAGTCAGTCCACCCAACTCATTGGTCTCTCGCCCCGTTGAATCCTCTCTCACTTCTCCCTCTCTCTCCCTCTCCGTGCTCTGCTCCTCCGTTCCCCCCTTCCAAATTCACATCCCTCCCGCTCGTTCAGTTTCTCTCTCCCCCTCTCTTTGTCGCCCCCGCTTAGTGACGACCCCCTGCTCCACCATCACTCTGAAGCCTGGTACATGTACATCAAATATAGGGGGAGTAAAAAAAACAGCTGTGTGTGATAATCAGTATTTGTCTCTCTGTGTGTGTGTGTGTGTGTGTGTGTGTGTGTGTGTGTGTGTGTGTGTGTGTGTGTGTGTGTGTGTGTGTGTGTGTCAGTATATACAGTTGAAGTCGGACGTTTACATACACTTTAGCCAAATACATTTAAACTCAGTTTTTCACAATTCCTGACATTTAATCCTAGTAAAAATTCCCTGTCTTAGGTCAGTTAGGATCACCACTTTATTTTAAGAATGTGAAATGTCAGAATAATAGTAGAGAATGATTTATTTCAGCTTTTATTTCTTTCATCACATTCCCAGTGGATCAGAAGTTTACATACAATCAATTAGTATTTGGTAGCATTGCCTTTAAATTGTTTAACTTGGGTCAAACTTTTCACGTAGCCTTCCACAAGCTTCCCACAATAAGTTGGGTGAATTTTGGCCCATTCCTCCTGACAGAGCTGGTGTAACTGAGTCAGGATTGTAGGCCTCCTCGCTCAGACACACATTCAGTTCTGCCCACACATTTTCTATGGGATTGAGGTCAGGGCTTTGTGATGGCCACTCCAATACCTTGACTTTGTAGTCCTTAAGCCATTTTGCCACAACTTTGGAAGTATGCTTGGGGTCATTGTCCATTTGGAAGACCCATTTGCGACCAAGCTTTAACTTTCTACCTGATGTCTTGAGATGTTGCTTCAATATATCCACATCCTTTTCCTCCCTCGTGATGCCATCAATTTTGTGAAGTGCACCAGTCTCTCCTGCAGCAAAGCACCCCCACAACATGATGCTGCCACCCCCGTGCTTCACGGTTGGTATGGTATTCTTTGGCTTGCAAGCCTCCCCCTTTTTTCCTCCAAACATAACGATGGTCATTATGGCCAAACAGTTCTATTTTTGTTTAATCAGACCAGAAGACATTTCTCCAAAAAAGTATGATCTTTGTCATCATGTAGAGTTGCAAACCGTAGTCTGGCTTTTTTATGGCGGTTCTGGAGCAGTGGCTTCTTCCTTGCTGAGCGGCCTTTCAGGTTATGTCGACATAGAACTCATTATACTGTGGATAAGGATACTTTTGTACCTGTTTCCTCCAGCATCTTCACAAGGTCCCTTTGCTGTTCTGGGATTGATTTGCACTATTCGTACCAAAGTACGTTCATCTCTAGGAGACAGAAAGCGTCTCCTTCCTGAGCGGTATGACGGCTGCATGGTCCCATGATGTTTATACTTGCGTACTATTGATTGTAAAAAATGAACGTGGTACCTTCAGGCATTTGAAAATTGCTCCCAATGATGAACCAGACTTGCGAAGGTCTCCAATTTTTCCTGAGGTCTTGGCTGATTTGTTTTGATTTTCCCATGATGTCAAGCAAAGAAGCACTGAGTTTGAAGGTAGGCATTGAAATACATCCCCAGGTACAACTCCAATTGACTTGAATTATGTCAATTAGCCTATCAGAAGCTTCTAAAGCTTTGACATCTTTTTCTGGAATTTTCCAAGCTGTTTAAAGGCACAGTCAACTTAGTGTATGTAAACTTCTGACCCACTGGAATTGTGATACAGTGAATTATAAGTTAAATAATCTGTCTGTAAACAAATGTTGTAAAAATGACTTGTGTCATACACAAAGTAGATGTCCTAACCGACTTGCCAAAACTATAGTTTGCTAACAAGACATTTGTGGAGTGGTTGAAAAACGAGTTAATGACTCTGACTTCAACTGTATGTTCGTGTCGTAGACAGTGATAATTTGTGCCCACTAGCATCTGCTTTTCACCCTCTGCATGAGAAAACCATGGCCATATAACGTGATGCCATTCATTTACAGAAGATCCTACACCTTTTCATTTCATTGACCTTGCGAAGAGATGACTCATACACACACAAAGGTGGGAACCTGCATGCAGACACACATGTACACAGACACACAGGGTGGGAGGCACGCAGGCACACACACCCTGCAGTCCCCCCCTGTGTTTCAACACAAGGACAGGGTGCAGTCTGCATTGCAAGCTGTAATGGGGCAGCCACAGTTTCATTCTTTATCCTAATGACATTCCCCCAGCAAGGAAAAGACACACTCTGCACCTGCTCTGCTCTGCGCGCGCACACACACGCACACACACACACACACGTGTGTGTGTCTGCGCCACTTGAGACAATGAAAGTCTGCGCAGCCCTCCTAAGGCATTGAGTTATTGGGCCCAATTACAGAATGCCATGATACACTGGCTACACTGTTGCTACGCCACAACACAATGCTGCCCTGTTGCTACGCCCCAACACTATGCTGCCCTGTTGCTACGCCCCAACACTATGCTGCCATTGCTAGCTGGCTGTGACCCTGACATACTAGGAGTGTGGGGCCCATCATATGCACCACCTCTAAGTCCCCTGGACAAATACACACACAGCACAGTGTAGTGGACTTCAGCGTTTATTAACTAGTCTTGCTGGTTCCCATCTTCTACAGTTCCTGTGCCATATTGCTGTCTTAATTTGATCAACATGAACCTTTCTGACATGAACAAAAGGAAGAAAATCAAGGGAGATAAAGGTGTGTGTGTGTGTGTGTGTGTGTGTGTACACATCTGTACTGACCAAAGGCATGCAAAGCAAGAGAGGTAAAGAGAGGAAGACCCGGCGGAGTATGGATTGATCTCCTGTCGATATGAGAGACATACAAAGGTGTATATCGACAGTCTCCCCTCTCTCCGACAGCCCCTCAACCCTGGTCATGAGAGGGCCAGTCATACACACATCAAATCAATGGCCCCTCCACGTTGCTCTATTAACGCCTGCCTGATTGGAAAATGACAGATAAGTCCTTCTTAGCTCAGGGAACATCACCTCTCCAATCTAAGCCTGTCAACAGTCTTCAATCTGTGAATCTGCAAAGGCTCGAAGGAACTGTCAATGTTGGGTATTAGATTGAGGACCCTCGAGATGGAACACACTCCAGAGGTCAAAATACCAGAAAGTGTCTCCAGAGACGAGGGAGGGATGAGAGGGAGAAAATTAAGGATGAGAAAATGGGGAGAAAGATAGGAGGAAATGGCAATAGACAGAGAGAGAGAGAAAAAGAGTAAAAGGTAGAGGTTTACACAGCCTCATTTCCACTCACTGAAGTCAGTCAAGAGCCGTCTAATTTGACATGAATAGAGCGCTTTGATTGCAGTCTATGCTGCCACAGCAGTAACTCCAATTTCCCCAAACACTCCCTCTCTGCCCCTCGCTCCCTACATGCATCTCTCTGTCCAGCAGGTTCGCTCCAGGTCAAGCTAGCTGACAAAGGGTCTAATGCACAAACAAATCACTGAAAACACCCACTTGCTGTTAGCTTGGACTGGTAGGAACACACTGTAGAAGGCCAATAAGAAGTACAGGGATGTTACACTAACAGTTTGTTGTATTCTGATCTGAACCAACTTCCATTACTCTTCTCCTTTCTTCCATGAACACTGATCTGGCAGGGTATGACAAGTCAAAACAACATGATAAATCATATCCACCCCATTCACATATCAGTGGCTATGATGGAAAGGCCACGAGGAAAGGAACCACAGTTAAGAGTATAGAGACACAAACTATGGGTGTCAGCATGCAGCTGATCCACTACTGTTTTCATGGATGTTTTGCAGGGAGTTGTTGAGTCAGCGTAAATCAGAGTTTAAATGTTTTTCAAAACAGTTTGACTTTTCGGACTCCTCTTGGGTCTGTCCCAGTCGTCTGTCCCTTTCTCATTCCTCCTCTCTCCCTTTCCTTCCTCTGTTCTGGCTCGGTGCCACAGGGAGCGAGGGGCGGGGGTGGGGGGGGGCGACTGGAAAAACATCACCGGGCTCCCTCACACTTCCTGTTTGCCCCATGTCACTTCCTGCTCTCTGGGTTTAACTTTCTAACCAATCAAAAGACTGCTAGTACTGCACTGACTGTACTGTCCTTCTGCATGCCCACTTCACATTGAGTCTCCAAACTCTACAATGACACCTGACCCTTCCTTATCTATGAAACTCGGTCCAACACTTTCAGTGTCAGTCTTCACCCAAACCAGTTCTGGACACTTTGAACGTCTCACACCTCACTTTTACACTCTCAAAGGCCACTCCCACATCCAAGCCAGACCTCCCCTCGCCCAAATCAGGCCTCTGCCTCACCAAAGTCTACTCATCGTCCAAAACCTGGCCTATATCTGTCCCTCCCCCATCCTCATACTTTCCCTCCGGCCTCCTGCAAGCCCAGTCTGTCCTTCACCCTACCCACAGCATGTACAGATCTTCTGCTGTGGCCTTTTACAGGATGGTGAGAGATTCAGAGAGCCATAAAGGCTCTATGGGGAGAGCTGAGCAAACACATGTGTGTTAGGAGGGGTGGAGTTGTTTACTAGCCAACAGTAAAATCAGCAGCTGCTAAAACAGTGGAGCACTAGAGGTGGAGGTGACAATGATGTGTAGTTGTGCTGTAGGGGCAAGAAGATGAATGACAACCCCCCCCCCCCAAACTGCAGTACCACGAGCGTGGGAGTTTATAAACGATACCCAAGATACTCTGCTCAGGCACGCTCGCGGTCAGCCAGACGTTCATGCGTCTTCTGGTCGACAGGGTCTATCCCGTTTGACATTGGTCGATACGATGCGTGCCGTTCGTCATTGGTTTGACGGGTTGCGCGCCATTTCTCAGTTGTCAGAGGGTGTGTGCGGTTACTCAATGTTCAGTAGGGTGGGTGTGTTGTTTGTTATTGGTCATAGGGGTGAGATCAGGTTGCTATTGGTCAGTGGAGCTGGTATTGCGCATAAGGTGTGAATGGTTTGGCCATTTGTCATAGGGTGTAGTAGGGTTTATGGTTTGTCATTGGTTAATGTGTCGCGTCCTCGCCACTAGAAACGAGAACGATTGTCTCAGCACCAGCTATTTCTGAGCATGCCTGTGTATTCTGGATTGTAGGCAATGTGGGTTTTACAGCTTGCCTGTCTCATGCATTCGCCTCATCACAATTACACAAATGTACACCACAGATGTGTGTGAGTGTGTGGCTGCGTGTCCTGCAGTATAGTTACGAGTGCTGTTCATAAACAGTGGGTATACAGAAGCAATTCAGTCACGATACCACCACACCGCTTTCAGTTGAACAGCCACGTTGTAAATATGAGGCTTTCACGGCAAAACATAAAGCAAACACTGAGGCAAGTAAACCGTCAGTTTGAACTAGATATATTTGTAGTGGACTATATAGGGAATATGGTGCCTTTTGGGATGCGTCCTGAGAGAGTGGAGTAACGGAGTGAGTAAACATGATGTGAACTAAAGGCTCAGCCTGTCCCCAAAGACAAGCACAGCTCCTTAAATCCTTAATCAGGGTTCTATACATAGTGCATGACCCAATCCGTCTGAACTCAACGCCACACATTAAGTATTGATAGGTTCAACTTTGTGAGGAGCAGCGGGGTGCCAGGGTAGAGCTGGGAGTAGAGATCACCATGGCAACATGCAGACGAGACAGCCCATGACAGGCCAACAACAAGCCTTACGCAGTAGAAAAGTCACCACAATTACTGTGTGTGTGTGTGCATATATATATATATATATATATATATATATATATATATATATATATATATATATATTTATTTTTTGTGTGTGTCAGCAAGTGAATGAGTGTGTATGTGTGTGTGTGTGTGTGTGTGTGTGTAAACGTTTTACTATACTTGTGTGTACCAGAAGTTCTCACAAGAAACGTAAACCACCAGAAATTCAGAGGACATTTTGCCAGTTCTCACTTGTAAAAAGGCTATTTTAGGCTTAGGGGTCAGGCTTAGGGAAAATAGGACTTTGAATGGGAATGAATTGTTGGTCCACAAAAAGTCCTCACACGTATAGCTGAGTGTCTGCATGTGCAAGTACGTTAGTGTGAGAGATTGGGATTCCGTCTGTCAGTCAGTAAGTGTGTACTATATGTATGTGTGTCGGTCAGTAAGTGTGTACTGTATGCATGTGAACGAGTGAGGGTGTGTGTGTGTGTGTGTAGCCCAGTATGTTTCCCCTGTCCCTCCTCCACTGGTGAGATGCCCTGAGGATAGCTCAGTGGATCCATTTCCTCCTCCTGCTGTGTTTACTGCTAGATGTAATCATATTCCTGTGAGGCTTCCTTCCTGTTCCCCCGAACGACACACATCCCGACTAGGGTTGCACATTTTGGGGAATATTCAGAGGTGGTAACTTTCCGTGGGAATTAACGGGAATATATGGCAATTAACAGAAATATACGCAAATTATATTAATACCATTTAAATATAGATGGTTTTTGCGTTGGTTATGGATATATTTACCAAATCATTTGGAGACAGAAACAAACACATTTTACCTTATCATTGGTACCCATAATTGCAAATGATTAAATCCTTCCAATAGAAATAAAAAACTATTTAGTTACAAATTGAACTTTTAATTAAATGAGTTGACTCTTCCTTTGGGATGATTTCACTGAACAACAAAAGAAAAGGGAAAAATGAATGAACCCCAATGGTCTATCGCATCTCCCAAAAACATTTTCTAAAACTTTGGTTGTCTTCCTCTCAGGCTTCCATGTCTTCTCCCTGGACCTCCTCAAATGTCCACCTCTTGAACATCAGACTCTGAGGCCTCATCTTCACTGTCACTTTCCAACCTTGTTGAGGATGGCTCGTTGTCAGGCTCAAAAAGCTTCAAATTTGCCCGGACGGCCACCAATTCATCAACCCTTGTATTGGTCAGCATGTTGAGTGCTTTGGGCTCCATGTTCCCAAACAAGGACCAGTTGCGCTCTGAGGCGGCTGATGTTGGTAGGATTTGGAGGATGATGGAGGCAACAGGGGAAAGAGCCTCAGATCCACAAAGTCCCTTCCACCAGGTGGCTGATGAAATATGTTGTCAAGACTCCCATACTGCATCTCCATCCCAAAGCCCTTGCTTAGAAGTGAACTTTGCCAGACTGCCAAGGTGGCGAGACACGGTAGTGATAACACCATATGCCTTGTTGATCTCTGCACCAGACAGGATGCTCTTGCTAGCATACTTGGGGTCCAACATGTACGCTGCAGCGTGTATGGGCTTCAGGCAGAAGTCTTCACGCTCTTTGATATTTTATTTTTTCCCTCTGCTTGGAGCAACAGTGAAGTGGGCAGTACGGATTTCTTCTCTTACATCTGCAAGCAGAGTCTGAACATCAGACAGGATGGCATCGTCTCCCTCAATCTGTGCAATGGCTACTACTATAGGTTTGACTGCTTACCACTCTCTCCCAAAACACATCATCCAGGAGGCTTCTCTTGATGGGGATGTCCATGATGGGGCAGACTGATACGGCCATTTCTTGGAGACTCTTTCCCCTCCAGGAAACTGTCAAACATGATGATATCACCATCCCAACGGGTGTTGCTAGGCAGCTTCAATATGGTGCTCTTATTCTTCTCACTTTATTTGGTGAGGTAGATTGCTGCTATAACTTGATGACTGCCTTCAAGCTCATCTGCAATGTAACGACCGGTGTGTCTATTGTCCCTTGTGTCTGTGCTCTTGTAAAATACTGGTTGAGGGGTGGAGATGTAGTTAATTATTCCTTGCCCACGAACATTTGACCACTCATCAGAGTTGATTGCAATACAGTCTGCTTTCTCTATGATTTGCTTGACCTTCACTTGAACTCTGTTGAAACTCTGCATCCAGCAAATGAGTAGAAAAAGCATGTCTGGTTGGAGGGCTGCATGCTGGGCAAAGAACATTAAGAAATCTCTTCCAATACACATTGCCTGTGAGCATCAGAGGTGAACCAGTTGCATACACAGCTCGAGCAAGACATTCATCAGCATTTCTCTACTACGTTCCTCCATTGAGTAAAAAAACAAAAAAAACTCTGATTTGAGGAAGACCATGAGCTGTTAATATCGATAAGGTGTCTGATTCATCATTTTCACTCCGAATAGAAGTAGAGGGACTTTTGTCAGAGGTTGATTGTTTTGAATGAACTTCATGCACTTGGCCAGATGATTCTGCATCTTTGTTGCATTCTTCACATATGATTTGGCACAGTATTTGCAAATGTACAGCTTTTCCTTCTACATTAGTTGCAGTGAAATGTATCCACACATCAGATAGTGCCTGTGGCATTTTCCTGTAAAGCTTAGGAAGAAAATGTGTAAAAAATATGCAAATGCAATTCCATGTACAGATAAATAGTTAAGCAGTTAGATTAAACAACTCCTTTGTAAGATAAATGTTTTAAAATGTAACATGTATGGAAACAGGTGAATTAACACTCCTCAGTTAGCAGGCTCAATCAAGCTAAAACACACATGGTAGCAAAAACTAACTAGCAGAAATTGTTAGCAAGTTAGAAATGATTTAAACACACTTTGCTGTAGGCAACTATTTACTAGTTAACAAAAAATCATGCATGTCATAAAATATATTCACCCCACCCAGTACTGTAATCAAAACCTACCAGAAAGTATGTAGTCCTTGGCTCAGACAGTGTAGTAGTGTGGGCTCAATAGTATCTCATTAGTGTGCAAGATCTTGAGAATCAGCTGTACATGTGATGGAAGAATGAGGGTTGCAATTCCATTGAATTGGGAATAGTTTAACCAAAATATGCCACAAGACCTAGATTTGCCTTGTGTGTATCCCACAAAAAAAAAGGTTCACTGTTAAATTTTGATGAATTTAAGAAACATTCCCAGGCTTAACTTCCCATGTAAAATTCACAGGAAAGTTTACAACCCTTTGCAACCGTAACATACCTGCGAGACACCCCCCCCCCATCACAACATGTCATCAGCTTCATGCTGTGGTCCACAGAGAAAAGCAGAGAGACAGAGAAAGAGTGAGAGCAACAGGAAGCCAGGTCAGTGGAGTGGGAGACTTGGTTCCATTGTGAACACAGAAGTGAGACTACGGCTCCTCAGGAGGAACTGAGATCAGAGGATATGGGAGAGGACATAAACACTACCGTACTAAAGCCCAAAACATAACACTAGTTGAACACTGCAATGCAGCAATGCTACTACCTCTATACAGCAGCAGCTACAACCCATTGCAGCCAGTTGCTCCAGTTATAGACGGGTTGAATGTTTCGCAACAAAACCAACTCAAATCAGACGGGATTGGCTTAGAATGTTGACAACATGCAAACTATATTTTGTCTCCAATGTTTATTGAAAACAAATACATTTGCACGATGATTACTTGTCTCTCGAATACATCGCTACAGTTGTTGGTTAGCTAGCATGCGGAAGTCAAAACACCTCAAAAACAAAACTATGTATCAAGAACAAGATAAAACTCGCTGAAACGCACCACCTACGATTCGCCCCATGGCAGCTTCTTGTCATTGTTGCTAGCCATCTGGCCATCCAGAACCATAACAACACACTGACTTCTGACCCATTGAAGTGTGCACATCGTTGTCATGACGCTGTCAGCTAACCCATCTATAGCTACAACAACAAACTGTCCTGCCTGTTAGAGGTGACACCTTCAATGGAAGATAAATCATTTACATTTTGTACAAAAAATACCTACCTACCTAACCCTATGTGCACTCTCCCATACTCAAACTTCTCAACTTGTTCAGGACACAGCCCAAGTGGGATAGATGAACTAGCCTAACCTGTACAACACAAATTGGGCTTTGTCCCTCAAACAAATACCTCTCTCTAGTAATTATCCCTGTGACAGTGTCAGTCTGAGGGAATGCTGGAGTCTTGCTGTGCTAAGCAGAGCTGTCCTGTCCGGAGACAGAGGGATGTTAGCAGGCCTGGCCCTACACCAAGAGACCGAGGACCAGGGGGTTGGAGACTTCTGCTTAATCAGTGCTGAGACTTCCCATGTTAGCGGTTTAGAGATTGTATAGCCCTAGACTGTGCCAAGTTAGCATGTAAATGGATTGGAGGCCAACTGCTTTTAACCAGGGCCAAGTGTTAACATTTTAGCAGATAGCCACTCTGCCCTGCTCAGCATGAACAGGTCCAAGGATTAGCCGGTTAGTGTTTTGGGGGCCTGGATTTGCATTCGGAACATTATTGTTCTGTCAAAGTGAAATCCTATATTGGTGTGTTCCAGTAGTCTGTTCGCATGTTCCCCATGACAACAGGGCTAGTGTTATCAGGCTGTCAGTGAGCAGTAGTAGCCAGCATACTAGGCTAGCGGTGCTGTCTCAGTGCCCAGCAGATGGAGGCCAGATGAGGCTTTAGAGGAGATAATTACCCTAGTCTGCGCCACGCCTAGCCACTGTGGACCCAACAGCACGCTAGCTACCGAATGACATCAGATCAGTTCTCCTCTGACAAGGAGAGAAAGAGGAAGCGGCCGCGTGAAAGACAGAGTGGGGGCAGAGTCAGAGAGAGTGGGGGCAGAGACAGAGAGAGTGGGGGCAGAGACAGAGAGAGTGGGGGCAGAGACAGAGAGGGGCAGGGGAGACAGGTGATAGATAGACATCTGGTAACATACATCACTCCCCCTTTCATCTCCACCTCCATAACACAGACATGTGAAGTCTGGATTGTTTATCAAACACGGCTGGTCAGTAGGGAGAGGGGGGATGGAGAGAGAACTTTGGTGACTGATATCTACACTACTGAAAGACCTCTGCACTAACCTAGGGGCCTGTGTATAAGCATTCACAGTCCAGCCATTTCAAGGCGAAGACAGAACTACTCTTCACTGTGAAAACGCATGTTTCACATTAAAACAGAAAACAGGTTTTTTGTTGTTGGTGAAAACACAATGGGAACTCGGTGCTTTTTTCATAAACCTCAGAAAACAATTGGATACTGGTTCTGATATCAAAATAGTAATAATTCAATTCATTTATGTAGTGTTTTTTTTTAACCTATTGCTCCAAGCGCTTCACGAAAGCCAACAATCTTGTATCTGTCAAAACTTTGTGATGAGACAGAGACAACTCCTGTCCTCTCCTCCTTTCCAAATGCACAGGAAATGACTCCATCCAGAATGAGTCATCATCCATCGACCGTCGCTCATTAACAGACTCGTTAGGGAGAGCAAACCCCCCTCATCTCCCCATCCTACAGGCTAACGGGCGGGTGGAGGCTAATTAGGGTAATTAACTAGGGATATCAACAACATTGAGAGGGCACAATCAGTGAGTGAATTTACCAAAGCCATTTTATCCCAAAGCACATTGTGTGCCGAGAAAGCACATTGGGGTACAATACGTGACCGTACTATCAGCTTCTCCCATGGGGTTACAACAGGGTGTTATGTTAGTGGTTTGGGTTGTTAGTGGTTGTTGTTTTGGCGCAGCCTGACTGACTCTGTAGCTGTGCTATTTGTGTTCTCACTGAAGTAAGGGATCAAAGCTGGAAAGGCCTTTCAGCATTTATCAGAGCAGGAAAAGTGGGGACCTGGTGATAGGCTACGCAGGGCCTGAGCACAAAACATAGACACACACACTACACTTTTCTGATTCACACTCTGGAACTTTGAAATGCCTGTAGAGTATATTTTGTAAAACAATATAAAGAAACATTTGGCTAATCAAAACATTTAGATTTTCTATAATCATGTTTATATTTTTCAATATTCATAAACATATGTAAGACATTTGTTATTGAATTCAAAATACTACTCATATCACAGAGCAAGTGGTAAAGCTTCATATGACACCAACGTTTACCTTGTAGTGCCCACAGACTAAACACGATGGAGTCTTAAAAGGAGGTCGTGTATAGGGCAAAATGTCCCATTTCTATTCATTAGTCATATATTATGCTTTAATATACTAATGTCAAATATATGTCTACAATCCTCCCTCAAAAAAACGCTTCGATGGTTGAAATTTCATAAAAATCATGGTCTTTTTTGGGGGGCTACTTTAGTGAGAAATCACCAAGTGTGTTCCATGATTGGTTTCCCGCCCAATTCTCTCCTAACCCTAATAGCCCAGTTTGCAGTGTGAGAGCACAGAGCAGCGGACGTAAGCTATAAATACCTGCTTAGCACCAAGTTCCTGGCAGGTGTCTCTCGTCTGTTACTATCAATTACATTTTCATCCATCACTCAAAATCAGACACCTTGTGGACCATAAGGACAGATCAAACATGCGCACACGGTCCTACGCTTGCCCTGCATGTTTATTAGCGTTGGAGCGTGCAGAGGAAAAGGCAGTAGTTGAGTTCACTCTCTCAGCACTCTCCTCCACAGCATCTGGCTAATCCAATCACCTTACAGTGGACACCTCACATGCACAGGGTTGCCCCGGTAACCTAGTAGCAACCCTTCAGCACCAGCCAGAGACCTAGCCTACTCAGAGCACTGCAGATAGAAATGCACTGTATGGAACGGACATGTTCTACTATAATAGATGTGGACATACTGGACAATCAGGCCAGCTCTATGCAATACATTCTATCTGAAATGCTCTTAAATATTTTTTGCTTTGTTGAATCTGGAATTCGACTTGATAAAGAGCGGTGGGGAAAAGTCCCCTTTGAAAGAAGATATCCAGATAACAGCCAGATAACTTTGTTTGTCCAACGTTTTAGTTATGAGTGGACGCACCTTTTCATTCCATTGATACCGCTAACTTAATTGACAGCAAAACACACACCCGAAGCTCGTAATTATTGCCCATGTATTCTGAGCCAAGACACATTCCAAGTGCAATATCTTAACATAGAACTGAGCAGAAGCTCAGACATGGTGTGATTCACAGCTCACTTTTCCATAGAATGCAGCATGTCCCATTAGATACCTCCAGATTCAACACCATGGTCAAAGATGGCCCAGGCACAGCTGTACTCACTCACACACACACACACACACACACACACGATGGAGTGTGCATCCTGCTACACCCCATGCCCCTTCCCATCATGCATTGCTGGGCTGATTGATGGGTGATTGCCGTGGCGAGTCAAAGACGCAGCACTCTCTCCTCTCTACCATATGGTTCAGCCACAGGGAGCAGGAGGTGCAGACAGACTGAGCCCATTTAACACCTCTCCACATGAAGCATCCATAGGCCACATGTAGTGGAGCGCTGTGGATCACAGAAGCATAGCACGGAGCTACTTCTCTTTTCTCCAGCTTCTACCCAGACGGGTAGCTACCAAGGATAAAAATGACTTTTCCCCATTAGTGAGCTGAACCGAACAGTGTGAAACCGTGCAGGTCGGAACAGTACGGTTCAGGCTGGCTAGATGGTGTGAGAAGGGTCGTGACCTATGATAGCCCTGGCTGTGTTGTTGAGGGGCATGGTGAGGGGTTATAGGTACTTACTCATAGTGGAGGCCAGGGGCGGGGAACAGGGCAGGGCCCAGGCGGGGTTTTGGACAGGTGCGGTCGTTCTCCACAGGTGCCCTCCTAGAGGCACTCATGACCTGCAGAGAAGGAGTCATTCAAATGAGCGAAACTAAATAGGTGCTCAAACACATTTGATATTTCAGAGACAAATGGGTCACATTTTTTTAAGTGCCGACACACTGTCAAGAAGACAAATCATTATAACGTTCAGAAATATCATTAGGTCTTTCATATGAAGAATCACATTAGGCCTGATGGGTACAATCTATGCTATGTCCTGTCCACCTCACTGCCATACACCCCTGGAGTGACGTGCTCCATGACACAAACACAGTACGTGCAGGGCACACACACACACACACGCCCCGATGAAGAGGATCAGAGATGACAGTTGGCATGGTCATTAGTGTCATCGTTGAGCTAGTAAGACAGGGTGCGGTGAGAGTGACCAGACCTGTGTGTGTGTGTATATGTGTGTGTGTGTGTAAGGCCCAGCCACCTGCCCACCAAACTAAATAACCATAATCAGGTGACAGTGGTGTTCCTCTGTGGTGGGGTAATAACAGGTGATTGGATAGTGCTGCAGATGCAAGCCATGCAGTGGGAGGGAGGGGTCAATTACCTGGCTCATGTTGCCATGACACAACAGGGCAGAAGCCACAGAGGATCCGATTCTTCCTAGAGACCTCTGCTATTGGTCGAGCACAGGTCAGAAAAACGCTTAAGATGGAATCGGCATCGGGGGAAACAACTCCACTGTTCGCCCCCAGCGCCTTTGTTATCTCTTTGTTGATGAAAATGGAGTAGAGGGGAATTCAGTAGCGTGATAAAATAAATTGCAGTGCATATTGTGCTCTCCTAATGTGTGTGCAATGCTGTCTGAGGAAGAAAAAAAAGTGTTTGTTGTTTGCAGTGATTTCCCCAAACAGACGTGGCAGTTTCACCAATTAAGGATTCCAGCTTTAATTAACAGAAGACAAACAAGCGCTGACATAGTTTCATGTGTCAATCCAAAAATGCCAATAATTACAACTGTGTTCATGAATCCAAGTTGTAAATATTAGGGGTATACACAGTGTACAAAAAAAACAAGAACACCTTCCTAATATGGGCTCGAAAGTTGTCAAAATGAGTAGAACTGGTCTCATCAAAAGTTGCCCATCCCTGGTCTATGTCATGGAAAGAGCAGGTGTTCATGTTTTGTACACACTGTATATGAATGAGATTTGCTTTGCGCATCTAACTATACAATGACATTTTGCTTTGTGCATATAATTGTGATAAGTGATAATGTACTGATAATTCCTTGATGACAGCTTTGCATTCTCTAAACTAGTTTCATGAGGTAGTCACTTGGAATGCATTTCAATTAACAGTGTGCCTTGTTAAAAAGTAAATTTGTGGAATTTCTTTCCTTCTTTATGAGTTTGAGCCAATCAGTTGTGTTGTGACAAGGTAGGGGTGGTATACAGAAGTTAGCCCTATTTGGTATAAGACCAAGTCCATATTATGGCAGGAACAGCTCAAATAAACAAAGAGAAACGACAGTCCATCATTACTTTAAGACGTGAAGGTCAGTCAATGCGGAAAATTTCAAGAACTTTGAACATTTCTTCAAAGTTCTTCAGGCCTTCATGGTCAAATTGCTGCAAAGAAACCACACTAAAGGATACCAATAATAAGAAGAGACTTGCTTTGGCCAAGAAACACGAGCAATGGACATTCGACCAGTGGAAATCTGTCTTTTGGTTTGACGAGTCAAAATGTGCGTTTTTTTTATATCGGTATCGGCTTTTTTTGGTCCTCCAATAAATCGGTATCGATGTCGAAAAATCATAATCGGTCGACCTCTAATCTAGTCAGCCAGACATGTTGCGTACACCTGCTGTGATTCAGCCAGCAAAGACCTAGCTAAGGAAAACAATGGGTTAATAGGTTGGACTCAGGCCTGAGTGTGTGGGCTGAGAGTCTTAGCTTTAAGGCGGTGAACTAGGATAAGGGAAACCAGACAATATGTTCACCTCTGCCCTGACCCAGGTCTACAGCCAGCCAATCAACCCGCAGCATTACTGAACAGCCAATCAACAGTAATGTTACAGGAAGATTGAGGAGGCAGAGGGACCTCAAAGCCCTATTAAAATAGACACAACTCTGTATTATTATGGAGTTAGTAGTATCTCTCTCCAAAGCTGAGAAGGTCAGGCATAAAGGAACATTGGCCCAAGGCAGAGTGAGAGAGATGGCTAGGGGCAGGGGTGGGGTGTAGTGATCAGTGGATGGACCTCTCTTCCTTCTCCGAGGACTGAGGGGAACCCTGGCAGAAATTAGAGCGTCAGGTACTGCCAAAGCAGCATCCATGCGTACACGCAACGGAGGCTGCCAAACACTTGCACACACACACACGCACACAGCTTGGCTGAGGTTGCACCAACATCTGGTGTGCTGTGTGTGGGCCGACCACTCCAAGGCCAGGCAGAGAGAAAGCAGACCAATGTGCCAGCGGGCATAAGCACCCACCAGAGACTGGCACACGGAGCTCTGCCAGCGCCTGGAGAGGAGAAGGGGAGTGTAATAACACTATACCCTCTCAAACATGTGGTGTGTGTGTTTGAGAGGCAGGATGTGTGTGTGTGTGTAAATTATTGTAATCTATTTAACTATTATCAGTGTGGGCTGACCCGTTTGATCACACACACACACACACAGTTAAGGTCACATATAAAGGGCATTTTGTCTCTGGCAGTGTTTTCTGTGTGGGGAAGTGGAGAAACCGAATCCTCCACCCACTCAGTGCCCACAGCACCATTTTTCAGACTGTTTTTTATTACAGAGAGAACCCATAGCAAAGGCCTGGTTGCTATGCTACGGAAGCTCAGCCGGGACCAGCTTTTGAGGCAGTCAAAGTAACCCCTCCAACTCACACAAGACACTGCCCAGACGGACAAACAGACTGCTCTTTCATTACAAACAGACATCTACACACCAGTTCTCTACACTCTGTGGAGAGGCATTACAAGAGGCACGACTGCTCTTTGTGCCAACTGTGTACAGAGCCCATGTGGAAAAGTGTGTGTGTGTGTGTGTGTGTGTGTGTGTGTGTGTGTGTGTGTGTGTGTGTGTGTGTGTGTGTGTGTGTGTGTATAAAACAGAGAGGGGCAGATGAGATTATTTGTGGCTGCTAACTCTTGCCTGACTACTGCAGGCTGCTTTGTTTCCTCACTGTCAGGGTATCAGGGCAGAAAGACAGAGATCCTTAGCATTGTCCAAGAACTGTGAAATAAGGAAACATGTTTGAAATGGCACTAGGTGTATTTTAAATTGAACTTGATAAAAAAAATAATTTAAGTTTCAGTTTTTTGATTCTGTAAACTATGGTATTCTATGCAGTAGTAGATAATAGGCTCAGTAGTATCAAATTAATGAATGGACATAAATAGGATGCAACACTGGTGATGATTCATTCAGACTTTTTTTATCAGGACGATTCTAATATTGGAAAGGGGGGGTGACGGAGTTCTCTTTTTCGATTCAACATAAACTTACCACAGTCATTGTGCAAACGTGAATGTACAGCTTTAAAATAGTGTTTTGACAACATAACTCTTGATAATTTGACCAATTAAAGCGGTTGAGATAGAAAAGTTAGAGCCGTATCGGCCTAGTTTCCTATCCAGTCCAAATCACCTGTTGCAACAATTTCGCTGAGCTCTACAGGTGGTGCAGGGCAGGTATGAGCTTTTTCTTTCTTGTGTAACTACTCAATATTCTGTCTATAGGTCTAACTGTGTGTGAAGTGGCTACTACCTAGATTCATTTGGGAGGTGAGAAATGTTGGTATAAATAGGGGGGAAATACACTTTTAGAGTCCAATTTGCATTTGCTTTACAGGTAGCTAGGATAATTAAGCTCGCTAAATGGCTACATCTGGATGCTTTGCCCATCAATATTAATGGACTCCAGCACAGAGTTGTTTATTATCGATACAACTCACCATGAGCCACAACTTCATTATCAATGCCTGGAATTGTCTGCACCAACAAACAATACTTACCATAGCTCCAACTCCCACTGCTTAATATTTAATGCCCTTCATCAGCATGCCTATTCACAGCTATCTGTGTGGACACTTGGGTATTCATTTTATGAAGGGCAGTAAAAGGTAAGCAGTGGCCTGGTCTCAGACAAGACGTAACATAATAAATAAAAGTAAATCCGGGAAACTCAAATGAGTATGATATTTTACATTTGGTATGGTTACATATGACAGAAGATTACTTAAGGCTAAAATGATAGGAGTGTAGTTGGTTGGGTGGGCGTATAATGTGAACGTCAAGCAACCAAAGGGTTGAGTGTTTGAATCTCATCATGGACAAATTCAGCATTTTAGAAAATACTTAAGATTTTTTGTTATTGTACAACTACTTAACAGGTTGGCTAACAGTTTTCCTAACCCTAGCCTAGTTACCGTTAGTAACCTAGCTAGAGATAGCGTTAGCCCATCTAGCCAACGTTAGCCACAACAAATTGAGATTTGTAACATATAATAACATATTGCAAATTCGTAACATAGAGTACGGATTGCAATTCATATCATAGCGTACAAATTGCAATTCATAACATAGCGTACAAATTGCAATTCATAACATAGCGTACAATTTGCAATTCATAACATAGCGTACAAATTGCAACTCATAACATAGCGTACAAATTGCAATTCATAACATAGCGTACGAATTGCCATTCGTAACATAGCATAGCATGGGGCGGCAGGGTAGCCTAGTGGTTAGAGCATTGGACTAGTAACCGGAAGGTTCCAAGTGCAACCCCCCGAGCTGACAAAGTACAAATTTGTCGTTCTGCCCCTGAACAGGCAGTTAATCCACTGTTCCTAAGCCGTCATTGAAAATAAGAAATTGTTCTTAACTGACTTGCCTAGTTAAATAAAGGTAAAAATAAAAAATAAAATACGAAATGGTTGATGGACATCCACAAATTAATACATACCATTTAGGGGTGTGAACATTTAAACACAAAAAAATGTAAACCAAATTGGAATCCTAACTTTCCGAAAAAAATCCCTTGCTGAAAAACATTTTTTCTTCCCAAAATTAAAATCACAGTGCAGTTATCACAAAATTACCACTAACAGGTCCCGATCATCATCATAAAGGGAAAATCATTTCATTTAACAAATACATAATGCAACAATGCTGTAATGTTGGGAGAAAAATAAATGTTTGCTACTTTATTAACAGGAGCTGTAGCGCATGAGGAAGAGCGAGAGGCTCGAAGCAGAGCAGCAGCTCAAATGTTTGTGACTAGGGGAGCAGGAAGAAAGATAGCAACCAGATCGACTCGCACTGGTAGACTCACTTATTGCTAGTTATTTATCATCTCATTTGATTACATAGTACCCGTTTTGACTGCATCAAACAGAGACGTTGGTTAAGCTAGCTAACGTTAGCTAGGCTAATTGAGACTACATAACTCACCTCCCGAAACCGACAGTAAATAACAGCTCCATTCAGATGATTCATTATAGCTTACCTGTTGGCTCTTGGTGTAGCTGGTCCTTATCATTTCACTTTTAGTTCTGTCATTTTAATTCCATCTTACATTGATTAGCCTATAGTTCAAATACATGGGCGAAAGTATGTGGACACCCATTCAACTTAGTGAATTCGGCTATTTCAGTCACACCCGTTGCAGACAGGTGTATAAGATCGAGCACAAATCCATGCACTCTCCATAGACAAGCATTGGCACCTTTCCAACAAGTCAGTTCATTACATTTCTGCCCTATTACTAGGACTCCGGAGCAGTGGAAACGCATTCTCTAGAGTGATGAATGACACTTCACATTCTAGCAGACAGACGGACTAATCTGGTTTTGGGGGATGCCAGGAGAACGCTACCTGCCCGAATGCATAGTGCAAACTGTCAAGTTTGGTGGAGGAGAAATAATGGTCTGGGGATGTTTTTAATGGTTCGGGCTCGGCCCCTTAGTTCCAGTGAAGGGAAATCTTAACGCTAAAGCATACTATGACATTCTAGACAATTCTGTGCTTCCAACTTGTGGCAACAGTTTGGGGAAGGCCCTTTCCTGTTTCAGCATAACAATGTCCCCGTACACAAAGCAATGTCCATACAGAAGTGGTTAATCGAGATTGGTGTGGAAGAACTTGACTGGCCTGCACAGAGCCCTGACCTCAACCCCATTGAACACCTTTGGGATGAATTGTAACTCCATATTAATGCCCATGATTTTGGAATGAGATGTTCAGCAAGCAGGTGTCCACATACCTTTGACCATGCAGTGCATCTCCTAATAACTTGCCATAGGGAGGGTCTAGCTCTGTGACTGTAGCGTAGTACCATTTTGATGACTTGTGATTGGATGACGACAAGATACATGCGGCACTCATGAAAAAAGTAAGGGCACCAGCAGCATAAATTATACAATTTTCTCTCACCGCAGAAGGCCCGATGTAGACCATCGGCAATGTGAATTCACGTGGACTTTAATGAATTTAGTATAATTTGAATGGAAAACCGAGAAAGAAAACTGTTTAAACGTGAATGGTTTCCCCGTTTGTCACGTCTAATACCAAACGAAACATAACATAAACATATACTAAATGGAGGGAGATTCACATGAACTATGGTACGTCTACCCCTGAGTCCAGGTTGCGTTTGTTAATGCAGATAATTCCAGGCTAATTCCAACGCGTAGAATTTGTATACTCACTAGGGTGATTGGCATAGCCTACCTATGGGTGGCATGTGAAACCGCAGCACGACATAACTCATTGCTAATAAAAAAAAGGCTTTAAACGATGCATCTGTCAGCAAATGGCGTATCTTTCTTTGATGCAGGAGGCTGTGACAGGTAAACACATCCATTCCTCATCGTCCAGGCCATTCGGCGGCAAGAGACACGATGGGGAGGGCTCGTGAGCCACTGCACGAGAAATGCGATACTCAGCAACAACGCTGCCAGTTCCGCACAGTGATACAATGGAGCACAATAGCTGATAACGCGAATATATTCTCTCCCAGATATCATAACGTCCACTACCTTTGACAAACAGGCCAGTAGGCTATAGCTGATTGTCTTGCTGTATGATACTGTAAACATGATTTGTTTGTGTGATCTGCTCTCATGCTTCTGGGTAGAAGCCAGGCAGGAAACTTTCATTCGTGGGTGGAATTTTTAATACAATGTATCGGTTTGCGAGTTCCATGTTCGCTCTTTGTGGCATAGATACAAACCATCCCCAACGCAGTTTTTTTCGGGCGAGCCGTAAAGCCAAGAATGTGTTAAGCCGCATTATCCCGAAACGGGATAGGATTGAGGCACTGCTACAAAAGGTAACTACGTTACTATACCCATTCTCCCATGCAGCTCATCGCTACTACAGTACCCAATAGTCCCAGACGTGGTAAAGAAACATGGATCGTCTTATTTACTCAACACAGCCACACGTGCAAAATGCCATTCAATAACTCTTATTCAAATCGTTTAATTCTACAATTGATCCCCTTAAATCAATTAGGCTACAGGAGAAACGTTGAAAGCCCCACAAACGTCAAATGAGTGAAAGGAAAGCCAAGCCAACCAGATCCGCGAAATGCAGGTCTGTGACCAATGGGAGAGCTTGATTAGTGTTTCTGCAGTCTACCAACATCGACTCTGCTGCAGGAGGCCGTCCGGGGGTTTGGCTCGGTAGGCCTCGATGAATATACACAAGAACAAAGTTTGGAGCTATTACACCATATTCCCGATTGTAAACAAAACACTGGAATAATCCCGCATACCGAGTCGTTCAATGCGGACAACACTGCACAAACGCGTGCCCCTGGTTCCCATCACGTATGCCACTTTCAAAACCGCAGTCCGCTTTGCTAGCGTTTAGCCAACAGTAGTGCATTGACATCCATATCGGGGAAGTTGATAAATTATATTTCCCAGAACATTTTTAAAATCGGAAGGACAGGTTTACCTTGTTCTAACTCGACGTGTCCGTCTTGATCACATCGCTGCGTGTGTTTTCCCAGCCAAACTAGAGTAAAACATGTCCATTGTCCCGTACCAGGAAGTCAGCGCTCTCCCAGAACAGAACACTTCTCAAACTCACTATGGAACCCCTGCAGGGCGCTGTGCAATCGATCCCACTCCAGGTAGCAATGCGCCGCACGACAGGCTTATCTCACCCGCCATGTTGGATCCGAAACGAGGTTGCGGCACATAGGTGGCGAATAGTAAAATATCACTAGTTGTCACTTGCACCTTTTTAGTTGATAGACAAACACTTACCAACAAAGGAAAAGTAGTCTCATAGTCTTCATAGGCATAATGAAAAGTACTGCGCACAAGTCTTGCTAATAGCCGGTTAATAAACCTGGTAGAGTATAAATTCATGATATTGATATTAAATATTAAAATAACTATTTCTCAGCGTTGTCATATCATACATTTCAAGTGAATGCATCAGGTGGCCTGAAAGTATTTTATAGGTTATTTAGAATAGGCTACTTAAAAAAATATATATATAACACAAAATGTATTCTGCTATTCTGTTATTATTTGTAACCAGCAACTCATAGCCTTAACCCTTGTATTTGTTATTGAATGCTGAAGATCACTGTTATTACTACTAAAGTGTATATTCTGCAAAGTGATACCGCTCTTCTTATCTTAGCAGGCCATCAACAAGACAAACCAACCTCTATTTATTCTTAGTGTGAAGTATCCACTGTACTATGCTTGGCTGGACTGTTTCACACAAAACTCAGTCAGTCCACTGAGATAGGATATTCTCTATCTATACTGTATAGTGTTTACATACCAGTGATCCCACTGAGGGAGAGGAAACTGCTTGTATGCACAACCAAGTCAGCCTGAATAGGCACTTATTATCTGATCGATACATTATCAACTTATAACAAGGTACAAATAGAATGTTAAAACAATGTTATAACATGGCCTGAACCTATCCATATGATCTGAAGGTTTTGCAAAACTGCACAGTACCAATAGCCCATGACTAAGGCCCTTGAGAACAAACAAAGCAGTTGTGTTTGCAGAACAGTGATAAGCTTTTATACACAGATAGTGGGGATGGGCACATATTGTATTCTACAGATCCCATTAATCCTGAAAGCCATTTTATGCCTGCCAGTTACCAGGTACATTATCTACAGTTCCCACTTTTTAAAACAGGCATGATATCAGATACTCTCTTTCTATGACACATCTAGATACTGGACTGGATGTCTAATATTATACCAGCCCCGGTGTGGGTCGTAGTTTTAGTATAAAAATCTGTTTGGCTCTGTTGTGTGTGTATGAAACGGACATCAGTGCGCTGCTAACATTTTTGCTTTCCTCCACTGCCCCTGTCCCCATACCAGGCTTGAACCAGTGATTCTATGCTCGCAAACACACGACTGCCCTCTTTGACAACGTAACAACCGTTTCTGGTATCCAAAAATATCTAATTCGAAAGCTCCATCGGCGACATTTCTAGCTAGCTGTGGAGGGAGTTTACGGTACGTTCTTAACTCTGTTACTTGTGCTTCCTAGTGATGTGGCCCTCTTCTAACAGAGGCGTTGAGAAACAAAGATGGTGTATAATGTGTGCAGCGCAGTGCGATAGAGTATTTACCTTTGAGAGTCTTATTGGAAGAATTTAGAGACTGCTTAAAGGTTATGCTAACCGGGGACTGTGCCTCATTGGCTGACTTCAAATGAGAGTAAATCGTTCTGAGATTTCACTACAAGTCACTAGCAATGTCAACACATTGACGTGTTTGTTTTGTGGTTACTATATAAAGAGACTAGACACAATACACAGGGTGTACTGTAGCAGGGTTTGATGTTTATTACCTTTTAATGGGTTTCAAACATCTAGATTCTATTCCGAAACAGTCACAACAATTTAGTCAAGCAATGTATGCATTTATGTGTTTGTCACTTGTTGTTGAACACACATTATGGCAGACAATGAACCGCAGCCTCATTCAATTACAAAGCAAACTACGAGTGCTGTAGAGAAGTCACAAACAAACAAATGAAACTATTTCACCAGCGTCAGGGGTCAATAGCCCTTTACAGAAGAGATCGAGACCACCGTGTTCTTTTGGGAACAGTTAGCTAGTCTAGGAGTCTGAGTCACAGGTGGTTATCTGTGCAATCTCTCGTTATCTATCTCTCCCAGTTAGAAACTCTGTCTCGCTCACCGTGTTAGTGTCACACTTTATGTCCCATCACTTATATTAATGTCACACCTAACGAGGTTAAGGCATTGGGGAGAGTGTCACACTCCCACAGTTCACCCGCTGTGTGTGTTAATTTAATGGCCTATTAGGACTGTGATTGTGGCAGCGGTGTCTGCAAACCAAGTCTGCCCCAACAAGAGTAACTACTCAAATAAACAGCACAGTATGCTGCCTGACTGATACACAGAGGGATACTAGTAGATTGTTTTCACTTTGTGTACAGTTTTCGTTTGCAGAAATTATTTAATAATTTTATTACAGTCCTGGAGGACATTTAAGTACAGCCCTCAGAAATCAAGAATAATATGTCTATCCTAGCAGGGGAGAAGTGGAGGCAGTCTCCATCCTAATGTTCCTCCTTCATGTTGGTGACTGTGGATCCACAGATACACAGGGGTTCTCTGGGTGTGAACCAGGAATCAAACACCCACGAGGAGCCGAGGATGCTTCCCATACTGGAGAGCCTGCATAGGAACAAGCAGGAGAGGTAAACAAACAACACACCGAAGCTTCAATAGGAATCATGCAATAGTGGATCACATTTATGGGCTCTGACCACCTCATAACCTTAATGGTTTACCTTTTACAATTCATGCACAAGCGATAGGTAGCACTTACTGTGGCCTTTTGTTATTTGAAGGAAAATACTTATTTAGTGGTGCATAAAGTTTAACAGCATCATATGTTTTTATGAGACTGTTCAGATCAGACTAATGGAAATAAAAACATGTTCCAGCTGCATGTTTCTTCATAGTCACCAGATGGCAGCAGAGTACTGTATAAATCCAATAGTAAGTCATTTTGGGAGTATTTGTGAAAATGTAAGTTTTGGATATTAACTCTACATATATTGAATAAATATTTTGCCCCAAAACATCCAGTGTCTATTTGGTTATTACAAAGTTTGTTTAAAGTACTATGAGAAAACAAAAGTAGTCCTTCCTTTGTATTTGCATTTATTAGGGATCCACATTAGCTGCTGCCAAAGCAGGAGCTTCTCTTCCTGGGGTCCAAACACACCAAAGCACCCACATAACAAATAAAACAGATGAAACAGTGAACTATGTTTGTACTGAATGAGCTAAAGATAAAACCTTACATCATATAACATCCCTACACCACCACATATCCACAACACAAAATGTTCAATACCACCATACAAAAACATCACAATGTGTGCGTATGCATGTCTGTACCTTTGTGTGTGTCTCTTCACAGTCCCCGTTGTTCCATAAGGTGTATTTTTACACTTTTTAAATCTGATTATACTGCTTGCATCAGTTACCTGCATCAGTTAATAGAGTTCCATGTAGTCATGGCTCTATGTAGTAATGTCCGCCGCCCATAGTCTGTTCTGGACTTGGGGACTGTCTGTCTGGTGGCATGTCTTGTGGGGTATGCAGGAGTGTCCAAGCTGTCTGCTAGTATTTTAAACAGACAGCTTGGTGCATTCAGCTTGTTTGTCAACTCCTCTTCGAAAAACAAGTAACGATGAAGTCCATCTCTCTTCCACTGAGCCATGAGAGATTGACATGCACGTCATTAATGTTAGCTCTCCATGTATTTTTAAAGGCCAGCTGTGCTGCCCTGTTCTGAGCCGACTGTCATTTTCCCAAGTCCCTCTTTGTGGCACCTGACTACACTACTGAACAGTAGTCCAGGTGCGATAAAACTAGGGCCTATAGGACCTGCCTTGTTAAGGCAGAGCAGCGCTTTGTTAAGTGTTGGGGTCATTTTAGTCACTGTAGTAGCTGACGTGTATATTGTTGAGTCATCCGCATACATAAGCACACTGGACTTACTCAAAGCCAGTTCCATATCATTAGTAAAGATTGAAAAAAGCAAGGGGCCTAAAAAGCTACCCTGGGTAATTCCTGATTCTACCTGGATTATGTTTGAGATGCTTCCATTAAAGAACACCCTCTATGTTCTGTTAGACAACTCTTTATCCGCAGTATAGCAGGGGGTGTAAAGCCATAACACATTCATTTTTCCAGCAGCAGACTATGATCTATAATGTCAAAAGCTGCGCTGAAGTCTAACAAGACAGCCCCCACTATCATGACACAAGGTGAGACCCAGATGCAGAGACAGGAGGCAGATGGTTGGAGTCTTACAATATTTATTCATCCAATAGGGGAAGGCGAGAGACTGGTCGTGGACAGGCAAAAGGGTCAGAACCAGTTCAGAGTCCAAAAGGTACCGAAGGGCAGGTAGAATCAAGGTCAGGGCAGGCAGGATGATCAGGCAGGCGAGAAAGTAGTCCAGAGTCAGGCATGAGTCAAAACCGGGAAGACTATCAAAAAGAGAATAGCAAAAGGAGTACGGGAAAAATATGCTGGTTGACTTGACTAACATACAAGACGAACTGGCACAGAGAGACAGGAAACAAAGGGATGAATACTCTGGGGGAAATAAGTGACACCTGGAGGGGGTGGAGACAATCACAGGAACAGGTGAAACAGATCAGGGCGTGACACCCATTTTATCATCAATTTCTCTCAGCCAATAATCCGTAATTTGTGTAAGTGCTGTGCTTGTTGAGTGTCCTTCCCTATAAGCGTGCTGAAATTCTGTTGTCAATTTGTTTACTGTCAAATAGCATTGTATCAAACACCATTTTTTTCCAGAAGTTTACTAAGGGTTGGTAACAGTCTGATTGGTCGGCTATTTGAGCAAGTAAAGGAGGCTTTACTATTCTTAGATAGCAGAAGGACTTTTGCTTCCCTCCAGGACTGAGGTCACACACCCAGTAGGCTTAAATTGAAGATATGGCAAATAGCGGTGGCAATATCGTCTGCTATTATCCTCAGTAATTTTCCATCCATATTGTCAGACCTGGTGGCTTGTCATTGTTGATAGACAACAACAAAACATTTCACCTCTTCCACACAGACTTAACGGAATTCAAAAGTACAATTCTTGTCTTTCATAATTTGGCCAGTTATACTTGGATATGTAGTTTCAGAGTTTGTTGCTGGCATGTCATCCCTAAATTTGCTTATCTTGCCAATGAAAAAGTCATTAAAGTAGTTGGCAATATTAGTGGGCTTTGTGATGAATGAGCCATCTGATTTATTGAATGATGGAGCCGAGTTGGCTTTTTTCCCCAAAATATAATTCAAGGTTCTCCAAAGCTTTTTACTATCATTCTTTATATCATTTATCTTTGTTTCATATTATAGTTTGTTTTTCTTTTTATTTAGTTTAGTCACATGATTTCTTAACTTGCAGTACGTTTGCCAATCAGTTGTGCTGCCGGATTTATTTGCCATACCTTTTGCCTCATTCATCTCAACCAATTTTGAAATTCCTCATTAATCCACAGGGATTGAAGTTTTTACAGTCATTTTCTTAATGGGTGCGTGTTTATTAGTGACTGGAATAAGCAATTTCATAAATGTGTCAAGTGCAGCGTCTGGTTGCTCCTCTTTACACACCACAGACCAGCAAATATTCTTTACATCCTCAACATATGAACCACTACAAAACCTATTGTTTGACCTCTTATACACTATATTAGGCCCAGCCTTTGGAACTTTGGTTTTCCTAGATATGGCTATTATATTGTGATCACTACATCCTATGGATAAGGATACTGCTTTAAGGCACATTTCTGCAGCATTAGTAAATATGTGATCAATACATGTTGATGATTTCATTCCTGTGCTGATTGTAACTATCCTGGTAGGTTGACTGATAACCTGAACCAGGTTGCAGGCACTGGTTTCAGTTTGAAGCTTTTTCTTGAGTGGGCAGCTTGATGAGAGCCAGTCAATATTTAAATCACCCAGAAAATATACTTCTCTGTTGATATCACATACATTATCAATCATTTCACACATATTATCCAGATACAGTCTGTTAGCAGTTGGTGGTATATAGCAGCTTCCCACAAGAATGGGCTTTCGGTGAGGCAGATGAACCTGTAGCCATATTACTTCAAAAGTATTTAACATTTGATCATCTCAAAGCTTTACAGGAATGTGGTTCTGAATATAGACACCGCCTCCGTTGGCATTTCTGTCTTTTCTGTAGATGTTATAACCATGTATTGCTACCACTGTATCCTCAAAAGTATTATCTAAGTGCCTTTAAGAGAGAGTCAGAATATGAATGTCATCTGTTACAAGCAAGTTATTAACTACACGGACCTTGTTTCTCAGGCTGCATATGTTAATATGGGCTATTCTTTTAGCTCTTTGCTGGGTTGCTTGATTGTTTTTATTGCTTTACTGCAAAGCTTATCAGAAGTAGACTTGCTCATGTTATTTATAAACAATAATATAAATATTGAAGCAGGTAGTGCAGGATGAGCTGCACAAAGTGGTCTTCCTACTAGGGTACACTGCTTCAGTGCTAACAGTGTAAATATGGTTCATAGGCTCATGATTACTACATACAATAGGATCAACAGAGGCATTCAGGGCAGTTAGGGGGACATAAATTAAGTGACTTACATTGTGTCTGCCAACGCCCCGAGGATAATGTACATTTGATGCAGCATTATGATGACTCATTGACACAATGGTAGGGATTAACTGAGCTGGTCTCGGGTCATTGATACATCATTGTTTCAACGCAGTCATCAAATGCGTGGACAGAAGAGTCCAGAAGCCAAGATGATTTGGGTGGACTCCCGTCACTCCTGTAGAGTATCTTCTGTTTCCAGAAGGTGTCAAAGTTTTCTATAATAGTGACTCCAGCAGAGCTACAGTGATCTTTTAGCCAGATGTGTAATGCCAGCAGCCTGCTGAATCTTTCACACCCGCAGCCAAATGATGGTACGGACTTGAAATGATTGGCCGTTTCTTGGAGTCTTTTAATGCTAAAATCAGTTCTTTACTACAATCCATTTTCAGATGTTCCCGAGCTAGCCCTCCTGATGTTGTTTGAACCCCACATGGACTACGACAGTGTCAGCTCCCGGCATCTGTGGTAGAACAGTCGGAAGCAGCCTTGTTATGTCCTGTACTCGTGCTCCTGGGTAGCACAGGGTTTTTGCCTTGGGTACCGAGATGTTTCTCACCATAGAGCTGCCTATGATGACAGCTGGTGATGTTGAATGGGCCGGTCTCTCAGGCAGCTTCACGGCCTGATGAAGGTGGGAGCTCCGAGGATCTGAACCCGAGGTAGAAGCCACCGGAGAGCGAGACAGAACAGAGGATGAGAACACAGGTACCTCCAGATCCGATCTTGAATGGGAAGCCCCCAAGGAAGAAGGCACCGGAACCTCTGGATCCAGGGCGGCAAAGTTGTTTCTGGTCTGTGTCAGGTCCAGGCTCAACATCTCCCGTTGCCAGAGTATGCTTTCTTCGAACTCCACAGCGAGTGACGTATCTCCATGGCTGTTTGGTTGGGTCGAGAACAGCTCAGTTCTGAAGGAAAGGGGGAGACTTCGAGGACTGAACCCTGCAGATCATCGCCCAGTCGACTGTGGAGAGCCGACACGGCGGCGACACTTCCACCAGACTAGAGCAGCGGCGGTGATGCCCCCATATAGAATTGAACCTCAAGTCTTTGTTTGCGAAACCAAAGTGGAGATTGTATTCTAGATAAGGAATTCTGTTTTTACTCATACTTTCATTGGATGCTCTTGAACCTGCAACCTTAATCTGGTGATGCAGAGGACACCCCTCCTTCAAACCCTCTCTGTGTGGCCATCCTACCCTCTTCCTTATAATGATGGGGAGTTTCTGAAGTTTGACTTTAGAGTTGGACATAGGATTTCAATCAACCATACCATGGTTAAGTCAATGATCAGGAAACAATTTTTATTTGAAACTGCTGCCCTGGTTCGATTCAAACCTTGGGCTAGATTCTAAAAGAGCCGCGCTAGCCGACATCCACATAGCGGTAATTTTGACGGTGCTGGAGGTAGAACCGCGTTAGAAATCCACAAGTGGCTCCTTGTGTTACTTTTTTGCGGACACTGCCATTGGATGCAATGAAACCACACCCAACTTTATATTTGACAAATCCCATGCAGCCGCGTTACGTTCAAACATGTCAATGCGCGATGTTCTATTGTCTACACCTCGATTAGTCTGGTATAGCTTTTCCCGTAGACACGTATAGGGGAAACACTTGACTTCCTGTAATTATTTCTAGCATCGATAGAGCTTACACTTTCTAGCACCGTTTTGAACTGCTAATGCAGTTGGGATAATAAGGAAGGCAGTGGTTGGTGACGCACAAGATTTGTCATCTCCTACCGCAGTTACACCTCCAAACATCCTCTATGTGGATGTCAGCCAGTGCAGGTTAATGCTCGACCTGATTGAATCGAGGGCTACGTTATTGTTCCGTGGCTTTAGGTATTGTGGAAGGTGAAGAGGGGGAGAGTTCAGTCAGAACTAGTAGAGCTCTCTGGAATGACTCCCACCGTGTCCACCAGAGGTCATGAGTTCACTACTTTCTCAACTTGTCTCCTGTAATGGCAGTGGCAGCTAGTGTGTAACTGTCTTATATTGAAGTTGTATCTACTATGCAGACCTGGAATATGGTTTCTGTTATGTAATTCTGCAGCGGTGCCTTTCTGTCTGAAATACACAGATATGTGGAGGAATCTGTGGCTGTGGGTTCAATCCTTAGCTCGTGTGTATTTCTTCACATTCAGAGTGTGAAAGAGCCGGTGGCTCTGTGTTAAGGTTCTCGCCTCTGAAGCACAAGGTTGCAGGTTTGATCCCTGGCTCATCACCTGGTTGTGTTGACGCTCTGGGATAGTTGGAAGGCTGTCAGAATTCATGAGGATGAATGCCTGGGGTCCCCTCAAAATGCAGTGGTTATGGAGAAAAAGTAACCTATTGTCTGGAAACGCAGGGGGGAACCTCAGGAATTTTCTGCCTTTACAGCCAACTCCACTTTGTGTGGCAGCAGCTCCCAAAGTGGCTCTGACTCACTGACCAGCAGAGTCCTCAGTAGGCAACCATGCTCAGGAGCTAGCACCTAGGTTTCAAACCTACAACCCTGTGCTTAGGTGGCAAGATCCTTACTCTGTGGCATTGATAGGTGCTGAAATGTAATCAAAAGCACAGGTGATGAGACTTAGCTTCGAAGTAGATATTTATCCCCAGAACCACTGACTCATCACACTTTTGCCTCTTCTCTTTGTATATTTGACATTGAGAGATGGAGAATTTTCGACAGAAGTGCCAGATATAAGATTTGAACCTATGACCTCTAGGTTGCAAGACAAGGTCTCAACCTAGAGACCTTGTGGTCTTCTGGGCTCTGCCAGTGACAACCTTTGGCTCCCATGATGTAGATGCACCCGTGTCTGTTGCAATGTCCTTAGACATTAGTGTCAATCATTTATATAAGGATAATTAGAGCAGCATATTGGCCACTTTTAAAGTGTCACCTCCCTTTATGGCCAGTGGGACTGGGATGTCTCTGTCTGTTTGCAGCACCAACCTCAATCTGTTTGGAGTGTCTGCGTACCGCCTGTCGACAAACCTCAGCTGTAATATGAGCACTTTGATAGATTAGATGAGTTTCCAGTATCTCTGCTAGAAGGTGGGGGGCAACAGCTTCCTCTCTGGGTGATTAATCTTCATTAGGCTCATCAAACAATCCTCTTCCCATCTCCTGTACTCTCTCACACTTTCCCATCTCCTGTACTCTCTCTCTCACACCTTCCCATCTCTTGTTCTCTAACACACTTTCCCATCTCTTGTACTCTCTCACACTTTCCCATCTCTTGTACTCTCTCACACTTTCCCATCTCCTGTACTCTCTCTCTCACACTTTCCCATCTCCTGTACTCTCTCACACTTTCCCATCTCCTGTACTCTCTCACACTTTCCCATCTCCTGTACTCTCTCACACTTTCCCATCTTCTGTTCTCTCTCTCACACTTTCCCATCTCCTGTAGTCTCTCTCACAGTTTCCCATCTCCTGTACTCTCACACTTTCCCATCTCCTGTACTCTCTCACACTTTCCCATCTCTTGTACTCTCTCACACTTTCCCATCTCCTGTACTCTCTCACACTTTCCCATCTCCTGTGCTCTCTCACACTTTCCCATCTCCTGTGCTCTCTCACACTTTCCCATCTCCTGTGCTCTCTCACACTTTCCCATCTCCTGTACTCTCTCACATCTCCTTACTCTCTCACACTTTCCCATCTCTCTGTTCTCTCACACACTTTCCCATCTCCTTCCCACACTTTCCCATCTCCTGTACTCTCTCTCACACTTTCCCATCTCCTGTACTCTCTCACACTTTCCCATCTCCTGTACTCTCTCACTTTCCCATCTCTTGTTCTCTCACACACTTTCCCATCTCCTTGTACTCTCTCACACTTTCCCATCTCCTGTACTCTCTCACACTTTCCCATCTCCTGTACTCTCTCACACTTTCCCATCTCCTGTACTCTCTCTCACACTTTCCCATCTCCTGTACTCTCTCACACTTTCCCATCTCCTGTACTCTCTCACACTTTCCCATCTCTTGTTCTCTCTCACACTTTCCCATCTCCTGTACTCTCTCACACCTTTCCCATCTCCCATGTACTCTCTCACACTTTCCCATCTCTCTGTACTCTCTCACACTTTCCCATCTCTTGTTCTCTCTCACACTTTCCCATCTCCTGTACTCTCTCACACTTTCCCATCTCCTGTACTCTCCCCATCTCCTGTACTCTCTCACACTTTCCCATCTCTTGTTCTCTCACACACTTTCCCATCTCTTGTGCTCTCTCACACTTTCCCATCTCCTGTACTCTCTCACACTTTCCCATCTCCTGTACTCTCTCGCTCACTTTCCCATCTCCTGTACTCTCTCACACTTTCCCATCTCCTTTACTCTCTCACACTTTCCCATCTCCTGTACTCTCTCACACTTTCCCATCTCCTGTACTCTCACACACTTTCACATCTCCTGTACTCTCTCACACTTTCCCATCTCCTGTACTCTCTCACACTTTCCCATCTCCTGTACTCTCTCACACTTTCCCATCTCCTGTACTCTCTCACATCTCCTTCCCACACTCCTTCTCTCCACTTTCCCATCTCTGTACTCTCTCTCACACTTTCCCATCTCTTGTTCTCTCTCACACTTTCCCATCTCCTGTACTCTCTCACACTTTCCCATCTCTTGTTCTCTCACACACTTTCCCATCTCTTGTGCTCTCTCACACTTTCCCATCTCCTGTACTCTCTCACACTTTCCCATCTCCTGTACTCTCTCACACTTTCCCATCTCCTGTACTCTCTCACACTTTCCCATCTCTTGTTCTCTCACACACTTTCCCATCTCTTGTGCTCTCTCACACTTTCCCATCTCCTGTACTCTCTCTCTCACACTTTCCCATCTCCTGTACTCTCTCTCTCACACTTTCCCATCTCCTGTACTCTCTCACACTTTCCCATCTCCTTTACTCTCTCACACTTTCCCATCTCCTGTACTCTCTCACACTTTCCCATCTCCTGTACTCTCACACACTTTCACATCTCCTGTACTCTCTCACACTTTCCCATCTCCTGTACTCTCTCACACTTTCCCATCTCCTGTACTCTCTCACACTTTCCCATCTCCTGTACTCTCTCACACTTTCCCATCTCCTGTACTCTCTCACACTTTCCCATCTCCTGTACTCTCTCACACTTTCCCATCTCTTGTTCTCTCTCACACTTTCCCATCTCCTGTACTCTCTCACACTTTCCCATCTCCTGTAATCTCTCACACTTTCCCATCTCCTGTACTCTCTCACACTTTCCCATCTCTTGTTCTCTCACACACTTCCCATCTCTTGTACTCTCTCACACTTTCCCATCTCTTGTACTCTCTCACACTTTCCCATCTCCTGTACTCTCTCACACTTTCCCATCTCCTGTACTCTCACACACTTTCCCATCTCCTGTACTCTCACACACTTTCCCATCTCTTGTACTCTCTCACACTTTCCTATCTCCTGTACTCTCTCTCACACACTTTCCTATCTCCTGTACTCTCTCTCACACACTTTCCCATCTCCTGTAATCTCTCTCACACACTTCCCCATCTCCTGTACTCTCTCACACTTTCCCATCTCTTGTTCTCTCTCACACTTTCCTATCTCCTGTACTCTCTCTCACACACTTCCCCATCTCCTGTTCTCTCTCACACTTTCCCATCTCCTGTTCTCTCTCACACTTTCCCATCTCCTGTACTCTCTCACACTTTCCCATCTCCTGTTCTCATTTTCTCTCTCCCTCTCACTTTGTCAATCTCATGTTCTCTCTCCCTCTCACTTTCCCAATCTCCTGTTCTCATTCTCCCACACTTTCCCATCTCCTGTAGTTACTCTCCCTTACCTTCCCACAGTGGTTGAAAAAGTACCCAACTATCATACTTGAGTAAATGTAAAGATACCTTTAATAGAAAATGACTCAAGTAAAAGTCACCCAGTAAAATTCTACTTGAATAAAAGTATAAAAGTATTTTGTTTAAAATATACTTCAGTATAAAAAGTAAAAGTATAAATAATTTAAAATTCCTTATATTAAGCAAACCAGATGGCACCAGTTTCTTGTTTTTATTTTATTTGCGGAAAGCAATGGGCACTCTCCAACATTCAGACACAATTTACAAACAAAGCATGTGTTTAGTGAGTCCGCCAGATCAGAGGCAGTAGGGATGACCATAGATGTTAAGTTGATAAGTGCGTGAATTTGATCATTTTCATGTCCTGCTAAGCATTCAAAATGTAACGAGTACTTATGGGTGACAAGGAAAATGTATGGACTAAAAAGTACAATATGTTCTTAAGGAATGTAGTAAAGTAAAAGTAGGCAAACATATAAATACCCCCCAAAACTGCTTAAGTAGTACTTTAAAGTATTATTACTTAAGTACTTTACACCACTGCTTTCCTATCTCCTGTACTCACTCTCCCTCACTTTCATATCTCCTGTACTCACTCTCCCTCACTTTCCTATTGCCTGTTCTCTCTCACTTTCCCATCTCCTAAGGGGTACACTACAACGTAGGGGAGAAACTTTGGTTTCAGAAGTGGGGGGGGACATTAATAAATAAACAAATATATATTATTATTTAAAATAAATATGGGTAGATCAGATGTAATATTGCAGATAGATTGTGGCTTCCAATGTAATTGTCTGCATCATTTCCAATCTCCCATATATATTTTTTGGTACATATACAGTACCAGTCAAATGTTTGGACACACCTACTCATTCAAAGGGTTATCTGTCACGCCCTGACCTGAGTATTCTTTGTTTTTTAAAATATATTTTGGTTAGGTCAGGGTGTGACGAGGGTGGTATGTATGTTTTTGTCTCATCTAGGGTTTTTGTACTGTCTAGGGGTTTTGTAGATTTATGGGGTTGTGTCCATCTAGGTGTTTATGTAGGTCTATGGTTGCCTAGATTGGTTCTCAATTAGAGGCAGGTGTTTATACTTGTCTCTGACTGGGAACCATATTTAGGCAGCCATCTTCTTTGGGTATTTCGTGGGTTATTGTCTATGTGAAGTTGCCTAGGTCTGAACTTGTTGGTCATAGAGTCACATTGTTTTTGTTTAACTGTTCTTTGTGTTCTTCCTTCAATAAAAGAAGAATTTATTCTAATCACGCTGCGCTTTGGTCTCCCCTTTACGACGAACTTGACATTATCTTTATTTTTACTTCTTCTACATTGTAGAATAATATAATGAAGACATCACAACTATGAAATAACACATATGGAAAAACCCTTGAATGAGTAGGTGTGTCCAAACCTTTGACTGGCACTGTATGTATATATATGTATATATATATATCTATATATTTTTTTTTTTCTTCTTTCTAGAATGGTGCCCCACCTGCCCTGAATGACGGGTCGCCACTGTAATGTAAATCAACTTTTGGCCAGCTCTTTCTCTAACGGGACATCAACTGGCGAAAGCTTGCCAAGTTAATTTACTCCTGAAACGTGACAAAACAAAGGCTACAAAACATGTCCATACAAACAACTGCTGTTAGATAGCGATAAGGGGCTGCTAGTATTACTATCGAACAGATAACTAGAGGCTAGAGCTGACCTGGCTGTGGAAGCTACTCACGAGTGAAGCTTATTCATTCACCTCAGTCGAGAGGGGATAAAACATTACCTTACATGTCAGTTACAATTATAGATCAGCACTGCGAAAAAACACGAGTTAGCAGTTACCTAAAGATGAACTAGTTTCTGTTATTTTTACAACTCGGTGAAAGACCGTAACGCGTACGCTGAACTATGCTCAACTATCCCATGCTTGCCCAGCCAGCCTTCCAGAAGCTTTGCCTTCACACAGCCTGTCAGCCCGCTCTGTGGTGTCCGCATGGTCCTAAATCAAGTCGAATAAACACTCCTAACAGCCTACCCGACCGCTCAGAGGCATCCGCATGGTCCTAAATCAAGTCGAATAAACACTCCTAACAGCCTACCCGACCGCCCAGAGGCATCCGCATGGTCCTAAATCAAGTCGGATAAACACTCCTAACAGCCTACCCAACTGCTCAGAGGCATCTGCATGGTCCCAAACCACACCGTTATGTTGTTTTGTATCACATTCCAATGATAAAACTGGGGGGTACAAAAATGCATTTTCAGAATGTGTGTCCCCAGTGAATGTTGTGAACCTGCTACAACGCAAGATCAAGGAGTTAGCCAGCTAACTTGCCTGAATTTTCTGAAATACATAGTTTGTTTTTAGAAAGACAAGCTTGAAATGGGCTGCCATTTTGGATGGCTACAATTTTTACGGGCTGCTAACCAATCCCCTGTATTTTTAGGTATTTTATTGGGATCCCCATTAGCTGTTGCAAAAGCAGCAGCTACTCTTCCTGGGGTTCAACACAAAACATGAAACATAATACAGAATGACATAATACAGAACATTATTAGACAAGAACAGCTCAAGGACAAAACATTTTTTTAAAGGCACACGTAGCCTACATATCAATGCATACACACAAACTATCTAGGTCAAATAGGGGAGAGGCATTGTGCCGCGGTGTTGCTTTATCTATTTTTTGAAACCAGGTTTGCCGTTTATTTGAGCAATATGCGATGGAAGGAAATTCCATGCAATAAGGGCTCTATATAATACTGTATGTTTTCTTGAATTTGTTCTGGATTTGGGGACTATGAAAAGACCCCCGGTGGCATGTCTGGTGGGATAAATGTGTGTGTCAGAGCTGTGTGTAAGTTGACTATGCAAACAATTTGGGATTTTTAACACACTAATGTTTCTTATAAAATGAAGAAGTGATGCAGTCAGCCTCTCCTGAACTCTTAGCAAAAGACTGGCATGCATAGTATGTATATCTATGCATGCCAGTATATAACATTGTTATTATTATGTAATATTCTTATGTTACTTATTAAACTTTTCTCAACTCTATTTCTTGAACTGCATTGTTGGTTAAAAGCTTGTAAGTAAGCATTTCATGGTAAGGTTTACACCTGTTGTATTCTGCGCATGTGTCAAATACAATTTGATTTGATTCGATTTGACAGAGCTACACTGAACAAAAATGTAAACGCAACATGTAAAGTGTTGGTCCCATGTTTTATGAGCTAAAATAAAAGATTACAGATAGTTTTAGCATCCAATTTGTGCACAAATTTTTTAATGAGAATTTCTCTTTTGCTAAGATAATCCATCCACCTGACAGGTGTGGCATTTTAAGAAGCTGATTAAACATAATGATCATTACACAGGTGCACCTTGTGCTTCTTGGCAACTCTAAAATATGCAGTTTTGTCAAACAACACAATGCCACAGATGTCTCAAGTTTTGAAGTAGCATGCAATTGTCATGCTGACTGCAATAATGTCCACCAGAGCTGTTGACAGATAATTGAATTTTAATTTCTCTAACATTTTTTTATTTTTATTTTTACCTTTATTTAAATGGCAAGTCAGTTAAGAACAAATTCTTATTTCAATGATGGCCTAGGAACAGTGGGTTAACTGCCTGTTCAGGGGCAGAACAACAGATTTGTACCTTGTCAGCTCAGGGATTTGAACTTGCAACCTTTCTGTTACTAGTCCAACGCTCTAACCACTAGGCTACCCTAGTTTCTCTACCATAAGACGCCTCCAACGGCGTTTTAGAGAATTTGGCAGTACGTCCAACCACCCTCACAACCGCAGACCATGTGTAACCACGCCAGCCCAGGACCTCAACATCCGGCTTCTTCACCCGGTGGATCATCTGAGACCAGCCACACGGAGAGCTGATGAAACTATGGCTTTGCACAACCAAAGAATTTCTGGGGACAACATTCTACAATCAATAGCTTGATCAACTCTATGCAAATGTAACAGTATAACTTTAGACCGTCCCCTCGCCCATACCCGGGCGCAAACCAGGGACCCTCTGCACACATCAACAACAGTCACCCCTCAAAGCATCGTTACCCATCGCTCCACAAAAGCCGCGGCCTTTGCAGAGCAAGGGGAACCACTTCTTCAAGGTCTCAGAGCAAGTGACATCACCGATTGAAACGCTATTTAGCGTGCACCGCTAACTAAGCTACCCATTTCACATCCGTTACACTCACCCCCCTTTTGACCTTCCTCCATTTCCGCAGCAACCAGTGATCCGGGTCAACAGCATCAATGTAACAGTATAACTTTAGACCGTCCCCTCGCCCATACCCGGGCGCGAACCAGGGACCCTCTGCACACATCAACAACAGTCACCCCTCAAAGCATCGTTACCCATCGCTCCACAAAAGCCACGGCCCTTGCAGAGCAAGAGGAACCACTACTTCAAGGTCTCAGAGCAAGTGATGTCACCGATTGAAACGCTATTTAGCGTGCACCGCTAACTAAGCTAGCCGTTTCACATCCGTTACACAAAGAAGATGTTGCACTGAATGAGGCAAATGGTGGTCACACCAGATACGGACTGATTTTCTGATCCACGCCCCTACTTTTCTTTATGGTCCATATTTGAATTCCAGTCATGTGAAATCCATATATTAGGGCATAATGAATTTATCCCCCCCCCCCACTGACAGCACCCCCACCCAAAACTTAACTCATTGATCCTGCTTTGTAGTATACCCCTCTGTTCTCAACCTCTCTCCCTTTCCCAATCTCATGTTCTCTCTCCCTCTCACTTTCCCAATCTCATGTTCCCTCTCCCTCTCACTTTCCCAATCTCATGTTCTCTCTCCCTCTCACTTTCCCGTCTACTGTTCTCTTTCTCTCCCTCTCTCTCTCTTCCTTTTCCTCTGTTGAAGTGTCTGGAAAGTACACCTACCAGTTACAGAAGGAAGCGTTTTTACTGTCCCCATAGGGAGTCTAGTAGAGGGAGAGTGTGGCAGTGTTGTGTTGGAAGTGTGTGCTGTGCCGGTATCCCTGTAGGGTGTCATTTGAATTATGGAGAGGTTCTGTGTAGCGGTGATGTAAACACTGCTGTGTCTGACAGTTATCTCTCAGACTATTCTATTGTATAAACATAGTGCAGTGTATTACTTGCATATCATTTGTAACTGTCAGTGCCTGTAGAAAAGGCCCACGGAGTTGGTGGAATAATCCTTTAATTCATTGCCATTTACTCAGCTGGGCCAGGGGCGCTTTAATTAGGTCAAGTGGAAATGTCCGACAGATCTCAACTCCATAAAAGGAGGAAATGGCCATCGCCTGATCTCGCTGCTTTCTCTTCCTTAACACCATCTCATCCAGAAGTTCTGTGCGTCCATGAATCCACGTAAGTCCACCGACTCTTACCTTTCATCTGAATGATTTGTGGTGATCGGGAGAGTGGGCCATTCAGTTATTGTTTATAGTTGTCACCGCGGAGCACGTCTTGGAGCGCACGCTTCAAACATATTGTGTAATGTGAATTGTCAATGATCACGTCCCTACGGATCCTCATAGGCCAATTATGCGATCGATATGGTTCATGTGTATTGAAATTAATTATATGTACACATGAAGACAATTGAAAGAGTGAAATGAGAAATGTCATTGTTTGCTAACTGATTGACTTTGTAAAACCATTCACTGTTTGTATTCTTTCATGATTTATGATAAATAGTTACGAGCCTAAATGACTCGCGGATGATTACTATTGACTTAATGAACTGAACTGTTGACCTCCCTAACTTATGTTAATAATGAATGATATGATTTGATCTTTGATTATGAATTTGATTGGATACATGTTATTTGTTTACTTTGTGATGCAACACAGACTACTCAGTAAATATACCACTTTATGGTTAAAGGAATTCCTGCCTCAGTCTCATCCATTCCTCTGTCACCTGACACGTGACCACCTGTTCACCTTCACTGTCAGTCATCCTACCTGTCCAGCTACCCACACAGATTCCACTGATCTTTCAATGGTCCTTCGAACCGGATGATGACTGAACCAAAGACAGGTGAAAAGGAAATGGAGGCGGAGAGGGAAGAATTGTCTCCACATGAAGGAAGAAGAGAGGAGGAGAGAGCAGCTGAGGGAAAGGTCTTGGAACAACGGAAAAATCCAGGAGCTAAGCCTAAAGCAACAAAGGCTTCATCCTCAACCACCAGCAGCACCAGAAGAACCAGGCAAGCACCTGGTTATCTTAAGGATTATGTGGTTGAGTTTCCGACATCAAAGGGCAAAGCCACCAGAGCTCAAAGTGTTGATGGATCAACTATACGTTTCAGCCATCAACCATCTCCTTTGAGCCAAGGACCGGAAACTGCTTTGGAGCAGGAAAGTGGTCTACATGAAGAACCTATGGAGGAGGTAACTCCCACCGCACAGGTCGACCAGCTTCCTGAGGCAGGCTCCGCTCACTCCTTAACTAATGGGAAATCGTTGAAGCACTCTAGACGGAGTGGGAGTACGACCAGTGGATACCCCTTTTGAAGTGGCCATGGCAGCCGCCATTCACTAGCCCTCAGCGATTCACAGACTGCTGTCCTACAAGAGAGGATGAAACTATTAGCTTTGGAGGAAATTGAGCGTCAGATTGAGGAGGAACGACAGGCTGACGAACGATGTCACCAATTGGATGTGCAGGCCCGTAGAGCTCTACAGGAATGGGAATTCATAGCCAAGGACCTGGCACAGCAGCGACGGCACCGTCAAGCCAGAAGGGAATTGGAGGAGGCACGGATGGTCTCATCCTTCCTGGAGAGGAACGAACAGGGAGTTGACGTGACCACCCCTCCACATGGACCTGACCTGTCTGCCTTTCTTTCCCAATCTGCCCCTCTGGTACAGCATGGCACACAGTCCCCGGAGGCTCCGGGGTCAACAGCCAACACGGAGCACGGGAGACAGGCCGCTCCGCCAACGCCCTCTATGCCAGTGACACAAGTTAGCATTCCTCCATCTGGACAAAGCATCACTCCTTCGCCTTTTCACCAGTTACCAACCAAGGTAAATCGTTCCTTTCGTCCAGAGCCAGGCCAGTCCTCAAACAACAGGTCGGAGGGCTCTCGCCCAATTCCGGCTGCCACAAATGGAGGGTCTGGGACAGTAGGGGACCGGCCCAATGAGGCCACAGTGGGCTCATCAGAAGTCCCAGGTTTATCCTTCACGCAACCAGAAGAGGGAGCCAACATTATGAAACTTCTAGTAGCCTCAGCCTATGGAATTCCCAGACCCAAACTGCCATACATTGAAACCGGAAAGAAGAGTGGATTTGTCCTTTTGGAAATGGCATTGGAGAGTCTACAGGGTATTCACAGTCATCTGTCAGAATGCTACAAATACCAAGTACTAATGGATCATTTGCGGTTTCCCAGTGCACACAGGCTGGCCCAATCCTTTATGCACTCCGCAACACCATACACTGCTGCTCTCCAGGCCCTGAAGGCGAGATATGGTGAGCCACGTCAGCTAGTCCAGAATGAACTAAACAACATCCTGAACACGTCTCCAATTAAAATGGGAGACCATGCTGCCTTCCAAGAATTCTCCCTGGCTGTCCAATCCCTGACCTCGATGCTCCAATCCGTTGAAGGAGAAGACGGGAACGAGCTGAAATGTGGCTCCCACGTGGACAGGCTTCTTAGCAAACTTCCATTTTACCTCAGAGACAGTTTCATTGAACATTGTTTGAATAAGGGCATCCTGAAAGAGGGCTCAAGAAACACCTATGCTCTCAGAGACCTGGCCGCATGGTTGGAGGTGAAGGCAAAGGCGAAGAGCATCACTCACCAGGCCACAATCTCCGCCATAGCCACCGGGGGAAGGAAGGAGTTTGAACGCCAGGAGGGACAGAAAAGGCCAAATCCCACTACCATGTACTTAAATAGTGAGGCCGGGGAGGAACCCGGGAAGAAGACCCTTCTCAAGAGCAAGAACATCAAATTCCAGCCTTACTGCCCATATTGCAATAGTAAGGGGCACTTCCTTGGCTCATGCCCCAGAGTAAAAAAGCTCACTCAAACTCAATTGAAGGCCTGGATCACTTCAGGCGAGCGATGCTACAAGTGTGCCCGTAGCCATAAGGCGGAGACCTGCACATTGAGGAAACCCTGCAACCGCTGTAAAGAAATCCATCTCACCGTGTTGCATGATCTAATTCCCCAAGCACAGAAGGAGCAGAGTATGCTCATGGTAGGAGCTGCAACGGAGCTGTACCTCGACCAGCAGAACCGGTCTCCAAGGGTCATGTTGAAGGTGGTCAAGGTCACTCTGCAAAGTGAAGGGAGAAGCATTGATACATTCGCCGTTCTAGATGTTGGGTCAGAAAGAACAATCATTTTCACGGCGGCCACCCGTCTGCTTAACCTGGAAGGGACCCCCGAGACCCTTAATCTCAGAACGGTGCGACATGATGTTATCCAAATGACAGGCTCTGCTGTAACCTTTAGCATTTCACCTTCAGGAAACAGGGACGTGGCCTATAACATCACCAATGCCTTCACGGCAGATGGCTTGAATCTCGCAGAGCACTCCAGAGCACCCGGTAAGTGTTCTACAGAAACAATATCCTCATCTATGAGGATTGCCTCTTCCTAACCTGGCCAGAGTAGCGCCACTTATCCTGATTGGGTCAGACCACCCACATCTCGTCACCCCGACTGAGACTATACGAGCTGGACCAGAAGGAGGGCCCATACCTGTCCATACCTCCTTGGGTTGGGCTGTGCAAGGTCCATCCCATCTACTTCTCTCCACCCAAGCTGTACAGTCACAGCAAGTCCTCTTCACCAGAAGCAATCCAGATCCATTCCCCTCTGCAGCCACTGACCTCCTTCGGAATGTTGAGATGCTCTGGAAGATGGACACCTTCTCCAACCGGAAGCTACAGGAGGTCACTCGCTCGAAACATGACTCCTATGCATTAGACCTCCTGGAGAAGAGCACCACCACCACTGAAATGGATGGCGTTCGCAGGTATGCAACGGGTGCCCAACCATCCTCCTCTGGCAACCACGACACGGGCTGTACTCCCACTACTGCGTGGAACGGAGCGACGCCTGGTGAAGAATCCTGAGCTTGCAGAAGTTCATAACCGAGAGATTCATAACCTTGTGAAGGCAGGCTACGTCACTGAAGTGACAGCTCATGAAGAGGGAAATGCACTCTGTGAATCCTGGTATATCCCTCACCATGTTATCCAGCAACATGGTGGGAAGTATAGACTTGTCTTCAACTGTTCATTCCAAGATGCTGGTCAAAGCCTGAATGACTGTCTACTCCCCGGACCAACCTTAGGTCCTTCCTTGCTCGGTGTCCTTCTCCGGTTCCGGCAGCACTCTACAGCCATCAATGGAGACATCAAAGCCATGTTTCATCAGATTCGTTTACTGCCTTCCGACACCACACTGCTCCGGTTCATATGGTGAGATATGGAACGAGATGCAGAGCCCACAATCTATGAATGGCAGGTACTCCCATTTGGCACCACCTGCAGTCCTTGCTGTGCCATATACGCTCTGCAGAGACACGCACGGGAGCATCCAGACAATGACCCAGAAGTATTGGATTCAGTGGAAAATGCCTTCTATGTGAATAACTGCTTACAGAGCATGCCATCCATGGCTGAATGAAAGCACTCCTTGATAAAGTATGGAATCTCCTGTCCAAAGGGGGATTTGAGGTCCGACAGTGGGCTAGTAACAGAGCAGAGGTTGTCCAGCACCTCCTGCCACAAGCTAGGTCCAGTAGCAGTGAACTATGGCTAACGCAGTCTGGTGCTAACCCAGAAGAGCCCACTCTAGGACTGAGGTGGAGCTGCATACCGGATACCCTGGGGTATAAGCACCGCTCATCCCCGAGTACCGAAACCCCCACTCTGCGCACCATCTATCGGACCCTGGCCAGTCAATACGATCCCCTTGGGTATATCCTGCCATACACAACACGGGCCAAAGTCTTAGTCCAGGACCTGTGGCAGACCAAGAGGGACTGGGATGAACCAATCCACCCGGCTGACCTAGTGGAACGATGGATCTGTTGGGAAACGGAGTTAACGGAGCTCTCTGATGTCCAAATGCCTAGATGTTATGTACCTTCCTGTGCTGACCAACCGGGATCATGCCTGCAACTGCATGTGTTCTGTGACGCTTCGGAGCGAGCTATATGGGGCGGTTTCCTATCTTAGAGTGGAGGATAAGGCAGGCCACACCCATGTCTCCTTTGTCATGGCCAGGTCCAGAGTCGCACGCAAGAAGCAGTTGTCAATGCCTAGGCTGGAACTCAGTGCTGCCCTTTCCGGAGCCCAGTTGGCCTCTACCTTGCGAGCCGAGCTCACCTTGTCAAGCCAAAGGGTCATCTACTGGAGTGATTCGACCACTGTATTGACCTGGCTCAAGTCGGAGTCCTGCAGGAATAAGGTGTTCGTCGGAACTCGCATTGCGGAAATCCAAGACCGTACAGAAGTCCAGGACTGGAGGCATGTTGATAGCATAAACAATCCTGCTGATGACATTACTAGAGGTAAAACCCTTCAGGAACTGGCTCAACCCCATCGCTGGAGCTTGGGACCACTATTCTTGTCCCAACCAGAGAACGAGTGGCCGACAGCCCGCAGGCGTACGGCCCCTCCGCAACCAACTGAAGCTCATGAGTTAAGGAGGTCCTCCCAATGCTACAGCATTTCTACGGAACCAACAACGACTCTCCCTGACCTAACACAATCCCAAACACTGCCGGATCTGATCACCACCACAAACCAGACCTAAGATGGGGTGGCTTCTATACCTACCTCCCTCGCGGCAGAGATGCTACTCCTCCAGCAAGCACAAGCGGTTAGCTTCCCTGAGGAGTTAAAAGCTCTGAAAGCCAGTAGGGAAGTGGCTAAGGACAGCCGTCTTCTCTCTCTTGCCCCAGAATATGATCCTATCCTTGGAGTGATCAGAGTTGGAGGGAGGCTGTGCCAAGCAGAGGTTTTGGACCCAGATGCTATCCACCCAATTATCCTTGACTCCAGACACCCTCTTACCAGGCTCCTCATCAAGAGTTATGATGAGCGGCTTCTCCACCCAGGGCCAGAGAGGGTCTATGGGGAGATGAGGCGGAAGTACTGGATAATTGGAGGACGAGGAGCCATTTGTAAGCACCAATACGCCTGCGTAGAATGTCAGAGATGGTGGGCCGGAGCTACGGTGCCCAAAATGGCAGATTTACCCCCTGCTCGCTCGCGCCTCCTTAAACCACCATTCTGGTCAACAGGAGTAGATTGCTTTGGCCCCTTAATGATCAAGTTAGGTCGTTGTGTGGAAAAGCTCTGGGGCATTCTATTCAAGTGTTTGACAACCAGATGTGTCCACCTGGACCTACTGGAGAGTTTGGATACTGAAGCCTTTGTCATGGCCCTACGGTGGTTTATCTCTCGACGGGGGAAACCCTACGAGATCCTGGCTGACAGAGGTACGCACTTCAAGGCAGGAGAAGCCAGGTTGGAGGAAACCTTCCAAGCCATGGAACCCAGCCTCCAGGATCAGCTGATGGACCAACAAATCTCATTCAAATTTAACCCTTCAGGCGCTCCTCATTTTGGAGCGAGAGATCAAATCTGTAAAGACGGCCTTACGAGTCGTCCTGGGGGACCAAACTGTCATGAAACTGTCTTGAGGACCGTCCTGATAGAGGTGGAAGGGATTCTGACCTCCAAACCCTTGGGATATCTCGCTGCAGACATCGCTGACCCCGATCCGGTTACACCGAATATGCTCTTGATGGGATGCCGAGATGCGTCAATTCCTCAAGCCATGTATGCTGATACCAACCTCGTAGGCAGACGCCGGTGGCGACACAGCCAAATCTTAGCTGACCATTTTTGGGCCCGATTCATTCGGGATTACCTACCAAGTCTACAGCACAGAGGGAAATGGCAGAGAGAAATGGCCAGCCTAGAAACTGGCCAAGTAGTAATGATGGTGGACCCTCAGCTGCCTCGAGCCTCCTGGCCGGTGGGCCGTATAACTAAGACCATGCCTGGGACCGATGGTCGTGTTAGATCAGTGGAGATCCAGGTGAAGAACCGGACATATATCCGGCCAGTTGCCCGACTGATTCCTCTCCCTGAGATGACAGAGGATGGGGAGCAATGAGCCTTTTTTGAGGAGTGTGGAATTGAACAAATTTCCGGGGTGGCCCATGGAGTTGGTGGAATAATTAATTCATTGCCATTTACTCAGCTGGGCCAGGGGCGCTTTAATTAGGTCAGGTGGAAATGTCAGACAGATCTCAACTCCATAAAAGGAGGAAATGGCCATCGCCTGATCTCGCTGCTTTCTCTTCCTTAACACCATCTGATCCAGAAGTTCTGTGCGTCCATGAATCCACGTAAGTCCACCGACTCTTACCTTTCATCTGAATGATCTGTGGTGATCGGGAGAGTGGGCCATTCAGTTATTGTTTATAGTTGTCACCGCGGAGCGCGTCTTGGAGCGCACGCTTCAAACATATTGTGTAATGTGAATTGTCAATGATCACGTCCCTACGGATCCTCATAGGCCAATTATGCGATCGATATGGTTCATGTGTATTGAAGTTAATTATATGTACACATGAAGACAATTGAAAGAGTGAAATGAGAAATGTCATTGTTTGCTAACTGATTGACTTTGATCATGGGGATTATAGATTGTATAACCATTCACTGTTTGTATTCTTTCATGATTTATGATATAGTTATGCGCCTAAATGACTCGCGGATGATTACTATTGACTTAATGAACTGAACTGTTGACCTCCCTAACTTATGTTAATAATGAATGATATGATTTGATCTTTGATTATGAATTTGATTGGATACATGTTATTTGTTTCCTTTGTGATGCAACACAGACTACTCAGTAAATATACCACTTTATGGTTAAAGGAATTCCTGCCTCAGTCTCATCCATTCCTCTGTCACCTGACACGTGACCACCTGTTCACCTTCACTGTCAGTCATCCTACCTGTCCAGCTACCCACACAGATTCCACTGATCTTTCAGTGCCCTTCTATTTCACTACTTTTAGTCTATGAAAACCCCTTCAAACAGTCTTACTAGTGTCTACTGCTATCTTAACAGTACCTTGCCTGAATATATGTTTTTTAAACAAGTGACCCTGATGGCATGTGTCATGAAGAAATTAGCATAGTCTGATTGACTGATTTGAGTTTTAGTGATGCGGATTACCTGGTTAGACATAGTACTTTTCCATGTTACTTAGATGTCATGTGTTGGAGGATCTTACCTGACATGTGGCTGTATTCTCCAGGTGAGGTCAGAGGTCAGAGTGAGTGTGCACCTACCTGACTGGCCCTTGTTGATAGCAGGTGATGCGATGGTAGAGTTGCTTCAGCAGTCCTGGTTGCGAAACTCAAATCCGGTGAAAACACAGTTCTATTATTGAGTTTCACCCGTCTCCCCCTATTTGTCAGGGAGTGGACTCTGCAAAGTGTCAAAAGCGTTCCACAAGGATGCTTGCCAATGTTGACTCCAATGCTTCTTGATACAGACATGAAACGGTTGAGTGTGGAAAAACTGGATTCACCTGGTCAATCTATGTCATGGAAAGAGCAAGTGTTCTTAATGTTTTGTCTACTCAGTGAAGGTTTGGATATTTACCAGGTTGAGCGTGTGTAAATTGGGAAATAACAACCCCACAATTACGCCCTTTCGTAATGTCGTCAACCTGACATGGCAGAATTGGAGGAATTTTCCTTGCGTCCCCTTTTTCTGTCAGACAGATAAAGCATTAAATGTGTTTTTTTTAAATACCTTTTCCCTTTGGCTTTGGATTGTTGAACGGAAAATGGACAACCACATGAGAGAGAGAAATAAAAACGGATCCTCTTCCTGAAATTCTAGGTGAGATTATGATAATAGTAATCTACCTACGGTCATGATCCTCACGCTATATGAGTTTTATGTCCTCCCTAAAAACCAACAATATTTCATAATAGGCTTGGTTGAGTATTGCACTGATGAAAGAAAAAAATATATCCCTTGACGCAAAAAAAAAAAAAAATCTTTTGTTTGCCTCCAGCACCAGCCAGACCTCATTTTTGTAGATCAAAATTGTTGTGAGGCGTAGAAACGAAGGGTCCTGTAAATGTAGCAGGACACACACGGTGTGAGATCCTTCTATAAATTTACAAACACCATTCTGTAATTGGATACATTGTCATTGGTCAAATTGATAGGTAATCTATGTTTAAAGGGTGTAGCTTTGACTCTTTCCTTTCCTATTTCTCTACATATTAGGGGATGCAGTAGTGACACGGTACAGAAGTGGAGTTGGACACAGACATAGTAGACAGACCATGCCCAGAACAGTGTACAGCACAGGCCAATCCCTGATGAGGGAACCCTCACAATGGCCAATAGCAGCCGTTTCCTAATCAGGGACAGCAGAAAGACCTGACCTCTTTTGAAACCTTCCGGCCAATTAGGTAGTCAGGCAGACATTGGAGGATAACGCAAGGCCGGTAGGCACAGAGCTCGATTTATGATAATTCAATTGTTGTGAGAGAGATGAGGTCAGATAACAGTTTTGTGTTCCTACAACTCACAAAATCATGTCATGCTATTTCTTGTTGAAATGTTTTTCATTATCATGGCCCCCGAGCACCATCGCCTAAAGTAGAATTTTGTTGTACAAATTTGATTGACAAATGAATTTTTTTTTCCGAAAGGTGATGAACTGTCACATCATCTTGGGCTACAAAGTAATATACATAGACACACCTTGATGTATATTTACCATGTTTACTGAGGACACCATAGTGAGTTGTCACTTGGGGATGAAATCAACTGTACTATGTGTAAAACAAGGAACAAACACCAGAGAGAAAAGGAGAGATTGAGAGAGAAAAGGAGAGATAGAGACATGAAACGTGGGGTTGTGTGAAACATTACGACATCAGACAGCCACTGGAACACGACAACAACAACAACAACAACACACACACAGAGACGAGTATTAGGAAAAATGGTTTAATATCGGAGACAGAAGCAAATAACTGCATCACACAAGAACATACGTTTACAAAAATAATTCTGACTGCTGCAGCTACACAGTTAGTTCACAGAGGACAGAGAAACCAGAAAAATCTAAACAGTTAAAAGCAAAAACCTCTAATTAGTTTATCTTTTTATTAAACTAATACATTAATCCACTGAAGGTGACTAAATATTTATATTCCTAATTGTCTTATCATGTAGACGTCACAATACAGAAGTTAAATGAAACTTACCGGGTTTTTTTTGTATAGACAAACGGCTATAACCATTTATAAGCCAAAAAGAAACCAACACTCACCTAACTCCTCTTTGCGAAAAGAACAACACTGAAGTACGGAAAATTAAGAAGTTAATTAATTAAAGAAACCAAGCCAAAGTTCTTCTAGAAAATCGTATATTAAAAGACAACTTTCTTGATGCCAGCTATAAATCATACTCGGGAACCAGTCAACAAAGGTCAGGCCACATCATGAGGCCAGACAGGTTTGTTTTCTAATAGTTTTTTTTGTTTCCTTTAATCTCCAGTATAAAAAGTTTCACTGGTACAAAATGCATAAGTACAATCATTTGTAGAAATAGGAAAGCCTGCATTTTTTGTACTTTTTCAATCCCATCCAATGACAGATTTCGAAGTGTTGTCAAACAAACATACATCACGCTTACAGAATCCACTGAAATGCACTGACTTTGGCTTCTCTCAAGACAATACTTAAAACTATTGAAATCCTTTAGAATCAAACAAAATGATATTAATCTACAGACAACAAGCTCTTTACGGCACAGAAAGAGAGAGAAAACAAACATTTCCCCCCAAAACTAGACATAATAAGCCAAAATGCAAAGAAACTACAAGTTGTTTTTTTCCTTTAAAATGTAATTGTTTGATAAATAGCACTTTAGATAATTAAGAAAGAAAGAGAACAGAGAACGGAACAGTGACAAGATTGAAAGATTACAACAAGCATCGGTGATGACAGCCCCCGAGATGTGAGGCACTCAACAGGCATTCCTGTCTAACGGTCTGTCTGCAGAGGACACTCTTGTGCTTTTTCAGAAACATCTAACAGACTGCAGCTTCAATCAGACTACACTGTGCCAACCCGCGCTGTGTGTGTATGTGTGAGTGAGAGATTTGGGAATTGGAGGATGCTTAAGTTGAGTAAAAACACACACATGTCCATACATTACCATCTCCCAAAGTTAAAGTAGTTGGCTAAGGGATGAACCCTTGAACAAGCAGAGAAACCAAAGCCTCTACGCCTGCAACCCATTATGCTGCACCGTGAGTTGATGTAACTCTGTTGTCTGTTTATGTTACCTAATGTATTTAGAGTGCAAAGAAGTTCCTCACAGAGAGGATTCCTGAAGGGTCTGAGTTCTAATAGGGCAGCTGTCTTATACGGAGACTACGATCAGCGCACGTTAATGACAAAATGATCTATTAACACTGATATATATGTGTCGTATGACATATTGGCAATCCTGATGACTTTTGTGCAGGTAGTTAGAGCTGTTTTTATGGCATTGGGCGGCAGGGTAGTGGTTAGAGCGTTGGGCTAGTAACCAAAAGGTTGCAAGTTTGAATCCCCGAGCTGACAAGGTACAAATCTGTCGTTCTGCCCCTGAACAAGGCAGTTAACCCACTGTTCCTAGGCCGTCATTGAAAATAAGACTTTGTTCTTAACTGACTTGCCTAGTTAAATAAAGGTCAAATAAATAAAAATGAATCATTACTGCTTTAGGAAATGTCAATTTGATATGCTATGGACTCAACTGAAGTTTGGCATTGGTAAGGGCTCTGCCTCTTGGCTGAGACTGTTGTTTTGCTGTCTCGTTTTATTTCCCCTGTCTGCACTTTACGAACCCTCCTCCATTTGGCTCGGTATTTCAGATAAACCTTGTTATTCTGTAAAAAGACGATGAAACGGATAACAATAAACACATTTATTTTCCCTTGGTTGTCTGTTTGAGAGCCACACTAAATAAGAAGGTGGCCATTTTGCCTCTCTACTCTGCGTTGTGGGACAAAATGGTGACACGCTTACCCAGAGTTGGAGAAGCTGGAGGTACAGTACAATACAGTACACTTAGACTTGGCAAACACCACCTACTTACATACATATTTTTAGATCCGATTAGACAAGTCTTTCGATACAACACTCCCTGGTTAAGGCGACTGGTGAGTTTTTGTATAAAATAGTGCTGCGTTTTGCAGACCGTAAACTAGGTTTCCAGGGAAGGGAATCGGGGCAGTTTTACAGAATACTGAGACTGACGGACAGACAGCATTGTGTCATGTAAACGGATTGACTATGAGAATCATGACGTAATACTTTGGCATCTCAACACTGTTTTGGCCAGTTACACTACATTACACAGCATTTACAACAGGGCAAACATATTTCTGTAATAATGGTGTAATTACCAATACTGGTACATGTCCATAAGAAACTGTCAACTGAAGAAACAACAAAACCAAACAGCTGAAAATCATTCTGTACTATCAACGTTGTTTTGTCTGGATCTGGGGAGGGTTTGAGGCTTGTGTGGGAAAGTCTTGCCCTTCACTTACCTCATGTAAGCAACGCATTCATGTTGTTTGAGGTGACACATACATGACCAGCAAATAACGATGCCCCTTCCCAGTCTGTAGCAACTTCAACTAAACGCTTGTCCTTGATTTAGGTTATAATGAGAGAGATGAAGCTTAAAATAAGGCTTGACATTTGTCAAAGCGAAAGGATGAAGCGAGAGTGTTTGGCGAGAATGTGAGTGTTCATGTACATGCTTATGATAAGGCTTTGCAGAATTCTCTGTATAATGGCTCATGTGAGAACTGTGTGTGTGAGTGACGTAAGTGAGAGAGAGCGTGTGAACAGTAATGTAAAAGACTGGTGGGCAGGAACATGGAAACTGGACTGTAGAGGCTCTCACACTCAGGGGCTCTCATACACAACAACAAAGTAAAGTCAACTGTGAGGTGTGTGTGTGTGTGTGTGTGTGTGTGTGTGTGTGTGTGTGTGTGTGTGTGTGTGTGTGTGTGTGTGTGTGTGTGTGTATGTATATATATATATATATATATATGTATATATATATATATATATGACACATGGGCACTTTTTACATCTTTACAAAGAAACGCAAAACATGAACAGTTTCAGGCAACAAGACCACATAATAGCAAGTTAACAAACTCTTTTTTAAATCTATATTTTTACATATGAGGGATCCATACAAAACACTTAATAAAATACCCACGTTATCAAATAATTTTACAAGAAATACACTGACGCGCTATAGACAGAATGTACCTTCAGGTTTTGGCACTAAACTCCACCGACCTTTTTTTCTTTATAAGAAAAGAAAATCACATTATAATGAACAACAAAACACATCTGAATATTGTTTCCCACGATAGAAATAAAATTATATTAACATTGATGCTTCACAAGCCGACATGTTATATATATATATTTATATATTCATATATATATTTTTTAGGAATTTTATATAGCTAATTACTCAACAAGAAATTTAGCAAATCGGGACTGCTTAAAAAAAAAGACAAAACAATTATAATAGTATTCATATGAAAGGCTTTGTCTATTGTTCAAGTAAACATTTTTTTTTAGTCTTCTCTTTAAAAACATGAGACACTTAAGACCGTTAGACTTGTAATGAAACCAAAACTAAACTCACAAGAAGCACCAACGTTAACGCGGGTTACAGGCATTTTCTTCTCTTTTTTTTCGCTCTATAATTTAAACAGTAGAAAATATAGGTCATTTCTTTATCATGTGCATTTAAACCACGGATTGTCTGTGAGTCAGTTCAGCAAAAAGTAACACGTAGGTAGCATTTCTCCCCACAAACAGGGCAAGTCTTTTTTTTGTTGACATTTTTGTAATACCTTAAACTACTCTAGAAAAAAGTGGTTCTATATATACTTTAATGAGAAACAGAGCCACTTAAAATGGCCTTATCAAAAAACTTTACACTGCCTGAAAAATGTAAAAACAATTACAGAGCTCTGATAGAGTCTAATATTGATCAGACAGTTTTTATTCAGAACTGTTTGGAAGTAGTCTATTTTTCATGGACACCGACAGTGTCTGCTTCTGGCCTCCTATTGCTAGTGGAGCCAGAAACAAGACAGCATGCCAATCCCTGTGCTGAACTTTCAAGTTTACTTTAACTGAAAAAAGGAGCAATAAATGAAACCCAACATAAAAGAAGGAAACTAAACATAACTAAATAAATCTAATGGAAATCATTTTGCCACGGGGTTGTTCTGTTTTTAAAAAGAAACATTTTGTTTTTGTCTGTAAGAGTTCAATCTGTTTGTATGAATGATGCTATACTTCTTCACATTGATTCGCTCCCCCCCCCTCCTTCCTCCCACCCTCCTTCATCCACAATGTACCCCATCCACCCCACCTCCCCAAAATAGAACATGAGGTCACATGCAAAAAAAAGTCCAAAAAAGGTCAAGCTAAGTTCAAAAGGTCAGTAGGCGGAGACCAGGTTATGATCAGGTGAGTTCAGAAAAGACATCAGAAAACAATGACGGGACGATGAGACTTTTTGTATTTTTGTGGTTTTTGGACGCCACGCCACAGAGACATGCTAGGCAAACGATGAGCTAACAGGCATGGAGATGGGTTCTATAGGAAGAAAACAGGGGAGAGGAGAGAGTTACACACAGGACAGAGAGCCAGGGCACCACATTACTACAGCATTAAAATCAGGGGAACAACACACAACAAAACAACAAAACAACAATGCAAACCACCAGGCCATAATGGCACCACTCACTACACAATTGGCTTTTTTTTTATTTTTTTATCTATCATTATTTCATTTTTTTTGTACAAAAATGATTTACAATTTGGATTAATATTAACAGACACACGCACACACATTTACAGTACAAACACACTATCACACACTCATACACAGAGCACCCAAAGTTATATCCATCAGTACCACATGCTTCTAGAGAGCAAGGAGGATGGATTGTCATTTGGGAGAAACTGTTTAAAAGTTTTTATACAGTACAAACGAACGAAACATACACGTGAACAAAAAAACGAAACGCAAGGAAAGGTTGAAATTTGACAGGTGTGAGAGAGAGAGAGAGAGAGAGAGAGAGAGAGAGAGAGAGAGAGAGAGGTGTGACAGTGAAGGGAGCACAGACAGAGAGAGGTGTGTGACAGTGAAGGGAGCACAGACAGAGAGAGGTGTGACAGTGAAGGGAGGTGTGTGACAGTGAAGGGAGCACAGACAGAGAGAGGTGTGTGACAGTGAAGGGAGATGTGTGACAGTGAAGGGAGGTGTGACAGTGAAGGGAGCACAGACAGAGAGAGGTGTGTGACAGTGAAGGGAGGTGTGTGACAGTGAAGGGAGCACAGACAGAGAGAGGTGTGTGACAGTGAAGGGAGCACAGACAGAGAGAGGTGTGTGACAGTGAAGGGAGGTGAGTGACAGTGAAGGGAGCACAGACAGAGAGAGATGTGTGACAGTGAAGGGAGGTGAGTGACAGTGAAGGGAGCACAGACACAGAGAGGTGTGTGACAGTGAAGGGAGCACAGACAGAGAGAGGTGTGTGACAGTGAAGGGAGCAGAGGCAGAGCGAGGTGTGAACCTGGCTCTGTTCTAGAGAATTCTACAGTTCCGAATTTCAGAAGACTACCTAACAAGGTTCTATTCTAACGGATTCTGTTCTTTGTAGGAGTCCAATAACTTAACGATAGGCAATAAATAAAATCATTTTTTTTCTGAGGCAGTAAAAATTTTGTATAAAAATAGAACTGCTTTTTTTTACAAATAAAATGTACAGGCCTGTGGCTTTCGCTACTTTGAATTTCTTTTTTTATCTCTCAAGAAACATCAAGTATTTTCAGTTAACTTCCCACCCATACATTTTTTTATCTTATAGCCTTCATCAGATTCTGGATGTTACTTTAAAAATGTTCTACACAATATCCCTTTCAACAAAGACCAATGTGATCTGACCCAGAAAATCATAGTTTGCTAACATTGTTTTAGTGTGAAATAAACATTCTCCACATTAAGAAATGAAAATGACTGGAGTCCTGATAATAATGAAATAGAGGAGTATATGGGATGCTGTCGTTGACTGACTAACAGGTGAGAGGCCACTAAGTTTAGTTTTTGAACCCTTTGTTCCATGGTGTCTGTCAGCAGGCATCAGGGGTCAGAGAAGCAGCGGTGGTTGGCCCGGAAACCAACACCAGGAGGTCAAGGGTCATGTGCATATCGGTGCGTGGTGTGTCAGAAATTAACCCTTTATCTCAGCATTTTATCAGGCCTCAGGTTCACAAAGAGAAAAAACAAAATCATATAGGTTCTGGTTTTTCTTCTTACTCTGTTTTTCGAGTAACGAAATTCTTCTCATAACAGTATATAAATAATCACGTAGAAAATTAAATATGTTTTACAACTGAAAAAGCTACCGATGATAGCTACTTTTTTTAAAGTGGTACAAAATAAAGGTGGTAATGGAAGCATTCATGTGAAAGATAATAAAAAAATAATAATAATAGTAATAATAAATAATACTGCTGAACACAAAAGCTAAAAAAACAAACAAATAAAACTCAAGGAGAAAGTAGTGTCTCCCTCTGGTGGTCAAATGTTGTCTCCCCCCTCCCTCCGTGGCTCGTATCTGGACTTACCCTAGCAGTGGTAACATGGGAGCAGATAGGCCCTAGTGCTAAGATCAGTATGGTTTGCTGTCGTTCTTGGAGCGCTTGAGCTGCACCTTCAGCCTCTTCATGCCGATCTGGAAGCCATTCATGGCCTGGATGGCTGCCTGCGCCGACACGGGATTGTCATAGCTGACGAAGCCTGGGAGGCAGAGAAGGAAATGGACCGGGTACAAGAGAAGAGAGAGGGAGAGCGAGTTAGAGAGAGAGAGAGGCTGCACTAACAGGAATACAACATGTCATTCATACACAGGTGTTGTGTGTTTTCAGTGTGTTTGTGCTGGCGGACGTACCGAAGCACTTGCTCAGGTTTGTCTGTTTGTCAATGAAGACTTTGGCAGAGACCACATTTCCAAAAGGCATGAACATCTGCAGGATGTCCTGGTCCCCAAACTCCTGGGGCAGGTGGTAGATGAACAGGTTGGCACCTTCAGGCCCTAACAGGAGAGAGACATGGGACAGTAGCGGGTAAGGGTTAAACCCAGAGACATACAGAGTGAAGAGATTATAGAGAGTTAATGCATACGTCTTTATCCCACTATGCTCTCCCCTCTACCCTCAGTGCCCAACCTGTTTCTGGCTACCCGTGGTTAGTATCGTTGTTGCATTAGTAATCTCACTAGAAAGCTTCTTGTGCCAGTTCGACTATTGCAGTCGGTTCTGTCTGTACTGGGAGTGCATACCTCTCTCCCAACACTCCACCGCTTGATTCCTTCACTTTCCCCTCAACTCTCCAGAACCCCCTCCACCCTCCTGTCTCTTCCCTCCCCCTGTCCCTTCCCTCCGCCCCCTGGCTCCACCCCACGCCCACTGACCCTCTTTCTGGCTGCCGGCGGCACCTTGCTGCTGCAGCAGGGACTGGCTGTAGAGGGTGGGCAGGGCTGCGGCTGCATACTGCTGGATCCCTGAGTAGGCCTGTGTGAGCGCGTCCATGGTGCCCGCCGTGCCGTTGGTCAGCCCCGCGCCGCCCAGGCCTCCGTTCAGGGCCGCCATACCTGAGAGCATTTGTGCAACTTTACATAAAACCCAACAGTACAAAAAGAAGAGTGCACTTACTCATTAGAGCTCCACTGCAGGTTGTGTTTAATCACACACACACTCATTATACATACAGTACACACACACACACACACACACACACACACACACACACACACACACACACACACACACACACACACACACACACACACACACACACACACACACACACACACACACACACGATCACTCAACACACACGACCACTCAACACACACAGACACACACACACACTGGGGTCACTTAGAAATGTCCTTGTTTATGAAAGAAAAGCACATTTTATGTCCATTAAAATAACATCAAATTGATCAGAAATACAGTGTAGACATCATTAATGTTGTAAATGACTATCGTAGCTGGAAACGACAGATTTTTTATGGAATATCCACATACAGTGGGGAGAACAAGTATTTGATACACTGCCGATTTCGCAGGTTTTCCTACTTACAAAGCATGTAGAGGTCTGTAATTTTTATCATGGGTACACTTCAACGGTAAGAGACGGAATCTAAAACAAAAATCCAGAAAATCACATTGTATGATTTTTAAGTAATTAATTTGCATTTTACTGCATGGCATAAGTATTGCAAGTGTTATTTAATGAAGCTGCCAGTTGAGGATTTGAGGCGTCTGGTTCTCAAACTAGACACTCTAATGTGCTTGTCCTCTTGCTCAGTTGTGCACCGGGGCCTCCCACTCCTCCTATTCTGGTTAGAGACAGTTTACGAGATCTACAATTTCTTGGCAATATCTCGCATGGAATAGCCTTAATTTCTCAGAACAAGAATAGATGACAAGTTTCAGAAGAAAGTCCTTTGTTTCTGGCCATTTTGAGCCTGAAATCAAACCCACAAATGCTGATGCTCCAGATACTCAACTAGTCTAAAGGCCCATTTTATTGCTTCTTTAATCGGGACAACAGTTTTCAGCTGTGATAACATAATTGCAAAAGGGTTTTCTAATGATCAATTTATCCTTTTTAAAATGATAAACTTGGATTAGCTAACACAAAGTGCCATTGGAACACAGGAGTGATGGTTGCTGATAATGGGCCTCTGTACGCCTATGTAGATATTCCATAAGAAATCAGCCGTTTCCAGCTACATCATTTACAACATTAACAATGTCTACACTGTATTTCTGACCAATTTGAGGTTATTTGAATGGACAAAAAAAAGTGCTCTTCTTTCAAAAACAAGGACATTTCTAAGTGACCCCAAACTTTTGAACGTTAGTGTACATGCATACATACACACTCATTCACTCAACATACATACATACGCAACATACATACATACGCAATGTAAAACACATTTCAAAACATTTTGTACAGGACATGTAACTATATGCACAAAATATTTATTTCATCTGTCACACACACTCACACACATGCATAATACACTTGTCCTATACGTAATATACATTAAAACACATAACACAGAGGTGAATGGAGAGCCTGGCCTGACCCATGCAAACTGGAACATCACAGCAGAAATAAGCAGCCAGTCACTGAAATATCACCATGACAACACCCCCACACACACACACACACACACTGCACGACACGCACAAGACACTCAAGGCCTAATGTACGAGTTTAACATCCACACTTCAGAACCCGCTACTGTACTCAAGATCCAAGATCTCAATCTCCTCAATGGCGTCGCTCAATCTATCGCTCTCTGCCGTTTTCACCACCCACACAGAGGAGAAATCACCTCACCACTGTTAGACCAATCAGACCCCAGACCAACAGTGCCAAACACCAATCAAACAGCACGTCCCTGGCATGCCCCCGTCCTTATTTGGCCATGTAGAAGGTAACGACGAGCAGCAAGGTAAAGAAGGACAGCTACACTTGTTAGTGTGGCTTCACTGCCTAGCAGGGCAACAGTCGGAGGGGATCGATATTCCCAAATGACCCGCCGCCCGCCACCATCTGACAGAGAGGTAAACGATGACCACGGCTCTGGAAATTATAGGTCACTCATTTATTCAGGAATAATTGCACTGTTGACCTTTACGATTCAATTAAAGCCTAGATGTGCTTCACTGAAAGAAGGAGGGGAAAGGGGAGGAGAAGATTAATGTGAAACTGGCATTCTCATCGTGTTTGAGCGGAGGGGGGATTTATAAAGCGGATATGGCAACTGTAGAAGAAGCAGGAAAAGGTCAGGGGAGAATATGTGGAGAATGGGCTGGTTTTACAGGATCTCTGCTGTCATAACAACACTGATTAAGGCTGCACACTTTGACTTTCCCCCAGAGGTGTAGCAGGACATGACAGGACAGACACTCAGTGTGGCCAGAGAAACTCACTGCTACGACTCATCTCATAAATGTAGACTTATATACCTGATTAAGGCCACTTCCGTATTCTTTGTTATTTTCAGAATATTTTCTTCTCCACCTCTACTAAAAGGTTTTTCATTTTTTTGTCGTTGTTGAACAAATGAACCTCGACTTACACACGAGTGTGCAGATTCACTAGTGACATGTACACGACCCCCGCACAGACGTGAAGCGACAACATAAACAGCAGCACTCTTACAACAGGCACCACCCCGTGTGACACAACCAGGAAGCGGATGGGTTCATGAATAAATGGATGGATGTATTGGTAGCCGTGGTCTTTGTGAGGATGTGGTGGGTGGGGGGTTGGGGGGGGGGCATAAAGCCAGGCTGAACAGGTGACTTCTCAGGGAGCGGACACAGAGGGACGCCACATGGCAACCGCGGGCATAGTTTGAGGGTCACAGTGACAGATTTCTGGATCCGGGACTTGGGTGGAATTTGATAGTGTTTAGAGTACTGTCTTTAGATCATTACCAGTATTATTATTCATGTTTGTAACACAGACTGGAGGTGGTTTCTCGATATGACGTTCCTCTGCAACAGCAGCGTATCCCTGTTTCTGAGTGATGACGATGGCGGTGGTGGTGAGATGAGTGGTGAGCGGCCAATGGTCGGTGAATACTCACTGTTGACGCTACCTGCTAGTGCATTAATGTTGTTCAGACCCATGGTGGCGCCAGCCAGGCCCTGCAGAGTGCCCAGAGAGGTCAGAGAGTTCATGCCCGAGGAGTTGGCTGTGTTGCCCGCTGTCGGGAAGAGAGGATACCAGGGGGAGGAGGAGGAGAGGAAGGAGTGAGCAAGAGAGGGAGGGAGAGAAAGAGGAAGGAAGAGCAAGACAAGCACACGCGTTAGAGAAGCGGAGGCATCCAATTGGACGTTTTAGTGACATAAGCAACAACATCCTCCCTGCTCAGACAAACTGGAGCTGAGAGAGTGACAGGCAGGAAGTAAATCTCTCGGCCCTCATTCAACACTGAGTGTCCTAGAGAAATGAGAGTAGCTCACAGGTAACAGTGTACAAATAAAGATCCCTCACACATGTGTATGCAGAGCACGATGAACACAGTAGTTGTGGATGCGTGTTTAGCGATGAAAAGGTGAGGGACTCGGTCGTTTCTTCGTGAGGCAGTCGTGTAATGACCAAACCTAAAGCAGGCAGACAGGCAGGCAAGAGCGCAAGCAAGAGTGCCAGACAACCAACTAGACCCTTCACTAGACTCCTGTTCAGGATCCCACGGTATGACAGAGATATATCTCAGCAAACATTTGACATGTTTTTTTTTACAAGGTTAATTTAGCCCTAGAACGGAGACACAGGCACACACACAGACGCGATCGTGACACACACACAGAGACACGATCGTGACACACACACAGACACGATCGTGACACACACACAGACACGATCGTGACACACACACAGACACGATCGTGACACACACAGACACGATCGTGACACACACACAGACACGATCGTGACACACACACAGACACGATAGTGACACACACACAGAAACGATCGTGACACACACACAGACACGATCGTGACACACACAGACACAATCGTGACACACACAGACATGATTGTGACACACACATACAAAAGAACAGATCATTAGGGACAAGAGCATGCCTAAGTGCTGAATCGTCCCTAAGTACAATGTGGGTGAATAACAATTGTCCTTCACAGACAGTCGTTTATTTGATTGTCCAGAAAGACATAATGTCCACACACCCCTCTAAGTCACGCTTACACTGCATCAGAAAGATTGGATATCTTAAAATAGACTTAGTACAAATGAAAATCAAGACAGTCTCTCAATGGTAAATTGGCTGTCTTTAAATTGGTTGTCTTTCTTTTCAAATTGAAACTAATATTCAGTCAAAATGTCATTGACGGAGAGTGTCGCCTTTCATTGGCACTGAGCAGAGTCTGAGCATGCACTAATAATGTAGCTCTAGTATCCACAGAACACACGAGAGAGAGAGAGCAGAATTCACATTTAAACCTATGCTAAGCAGCTGGGTGAAAGCAGGGAGCAGGACAGGCAAAGGGTGATGGGTTCATGAGAGAGAGACACTAAACAAAGCTCTTATTCACGCTCTGTTACTTGGCTACTCCAGAAAAGACAGCAACCAGGGAACTGGAGGAGCAAGGCAGGGAGGACGAGAGAGATGGTGAAGAGAGAGAGAGAGAGGACAAATGGAGAATGGAGTAAAATGAGTAGAGAAGAGACAGGAGGGCAAAGAAAGAGAGAGAGAGAGACAAAGCAGAATAAGAGAAAAGCAGAGGGAGAGAGACAAAGCAGAATAAGAGAAAAGCAGAGGGAGAGAGACAAAGCAGAATAAGAGAAAAACAGAGGGAGAGAGACAGAGCAGAATAAGAGAAAAGCAGATGGAGAGACCAGAATAATAGAAAAACAGAGGGAGAGAGACAGAGCAGAATAATAGAAAAGCAGAGGGAGAGAGATCAGAATAAGAGAAAAGCAGAGAGAGAGAGAGCAGAATAAGAGAAAAGCAGAGAGAGAGAGAGACAGAATAAGAGAAAAGCAGAGAGAGAGAGAGCAGAATAAGAGAAAAGCAGAGAGAGAGAGAGAGCAGAATAAGAGAAAAGCAGAGAGAGAGAGAGCAGAATAAGAGAAAAGCAGAGAGAGAGAGAGACCAGAATAAGAGAAAAGCAGAGAGAGAGAGAGAGACCAGAATAAGAGAATCAGAGAGAGAGAGAGCAGAATAAGAGAAAAGCAAAGAGAGAGAGAGACCAGAATAAGAGAAAAGCAGAGAAGAGAGACCAGAATAAGAGAAAAGCAGAGAGAGAGAGACCAGAATAAGAGAAAAGCAGAGAGAGAGAGAGCAAAATAAGAGAAAAGCAGAGGGAGAAAGAGCAGAATAAGAGAAAAGTAGAGAGAGAGAGACCAGAATAAGAGAAAAGCAGAGAGAGAGAGGGAGAGAGAGCAGAATAAGAGAAAAGCAGAGAGAGAGAGAGAGAGAGAGAGCAGAATAAGAGAAAAGCAGAGAGAGAGAGAGAGAGAGCAGAATAAGAGAAAAGCAGAGGGAGAGAGAGCAGAATAAGAGAAAAGCAGAGAGAGAGAGAGACCAGAATAAGAGAAAAGCAGAGAGAGAGAGAGAGAGAGAGCAGAATAAGAGAAAAGCAGAGAGAGAGGGAGCAGAATAAGAGAAAAGCAGAGAGAGAGAGAGAATAAGAGAAAAGCAGAGAGAATAAGAGAAAAGCAGAGAGAGAGCAGATTAAGAGAATAGCAGAGAGAGAGAGAGAGAGACAGAATAAGAGAAAAGCAGAGAGAGAGAGAGCAGAATAAGAGAAAAGCAGAGAGAGAGAGCAGAATAAGAGAAAAGCAGAGAGAGAGAGAGAGACAGAATAAGAGAAAAGCAGAGAGAGAGAGAGAGAGAATAAGAGAAAAGCAGAGAGAGAGAGAGCAGAATAAGAGAAAAGCAGAGAGAGAGAGAGAGAGAGCAGAATAAGAGAAAAGCAGAGAGAGAGAGAGCAGAATAAGAGAAAAGCAGAGAGAGAGAGAGCAGAATAAGAGAAAAGCAGAGAGAGAGAGAGAGCAGAATAAGAGAAAAGCAGAGAGAGAGAGAGAGCAGAATAAGAGAAAAGCAGAGAGAGAGAGAGCAGAATAAGAGAAAAGCAGAGAGAGAGAGAGAGAGACCAGAATAAGAGAAAAGCAGAGAGAGAGAGAGAGCAGAATAAGAGAAAAGCAGAGAGAGAGAGAGCAGAATAAGAGAAAAGCAGAGAGAGAGAGAGACCAGAATAAGAGAAAAGCAGAGAGAGAGAGAGAATAAGAGAAAAGCAGAGAGAGAGAGAGAGCAGAATAAGAGAAAAGCAGAGAGAGAGAGACCAGAATAAGAGAAAAGCAGAGAGAGAGAGAGCAGAATAAGAGAAAATCAGAGAGAGGAGAGAGAGCAGAATAAGAGAAAAGCAGAGAGAGAGAGACCAGAATAAGAGAAAAGCAGAGAGAGAGAGAGAGAGAGAGCAGAATAAGAGAAAAGCAGAGAGAGAGAGAGCAGAATAAGAGAAAAGCAGAGAGAGAGAGAGAGCAGAATAAGAGAAAAGCAGAGAGAGAGAGAGAGAGAGAGAGCAGAATAAGAGAAAAGCAGAGAGAGAGAGCAGAATAAGAGAAAAGCAGAGAGAGAGAGAGCAGAATAAGAGAAAAGCAGAGAGAGAGCAGAATAAGAGAAAAGCAGAGAGAGAGAGAGCAGAATAAGAGAAAAGCAGAGAGAGAGAGAGAGAGCAGAATAAGAGAAAAGCAGAGAGAGAGAGAGAGAGAGAGCAGAATAAGAGAAAAGCAGAGAGAGAGAGAGCAGAATAAGAGAAAAGCAGAGAGAGAGAGAGCAGAATAAGAGAAAAGCAGAGAGAGAGAGAGAGAGCAGAATAAGAGAAAAGAGAGAGAGAGAGAGCAGAATAAGAGAAAAGCAGAGAGAGAGAGAGAGACCAGAATAAGAGAAAAGCAGAGAGAGAGAGAGAATAAGAGAGAAAAGCAGAGAGAGAGAGAGCAGAATAAGAGAAAAGCAGAGAGAGAGAGAGAGCAGAATAAGAGAAAAGCAGAGAGAGAGAGAGAGCAGAATAAGAGAAAAGCAGAGAGAGAGAGAGAGAGACAGAATAAGAGAAAAGCAGAGAGAGAGAGAGAGAGAGACAGAATAAGAGAAAAGCAGAGAGAGAGAGAGAGAGCAGAATAAGAGAAAAGCAGAGAGAGAGAGAGCAGAATAAGAGAAAAGCAGAGAGAGAGAGCAGAATAAGAGAAAAGCAGAGAGAGAGAGAGAATAAGAGAAAAAGAGAAAAGCAGAGAAAAGAGAGAGAGAGACCAGAATAAGAGAAAAGCAGAGAGAGAGAGAGACCAGAATAAGAGAAAATCAGAGAGAGAGAGAGAGAGCAGAATAAGAGAAAAGCAGAGAGAGAGAGAGAGAGCAGAATAAGAGAAAAGCAGAGAGAGAGCAGAATAAGAGAAAAGCAGAGAGAGAGAGAGAGCAGAATAAGAGAAAAGCAGAGAGAGAGAGAGAGCAGAATAAGAGAAAAGCAGAGAGAGAGAGAGAGACCAGAATAAGAGAAAAGCAGAGAGAGAGAGAGAGAGAGAGACCAGAATAAGAGAAAATCAGAGAGAGAGAGCAGAATAAGAAAAAGCAGAGAAAGAGCAGAATAAGAGAAAAGAGAGAGAGAGAGAGACAGAATAAGAGAAAAGCAGAGAGAGAGAGAGAGAGCAGAATAAGAGAAAAGCAGAGAGAGAGAGAGAAAGCAGAATAAGAGAAAAGAGCAGAGAGAGAGAGCAGAAAAGAGAAAAGCAGAGAAGAGAGAAGCAGAATAAGAGAAAAGCAGAGAGAGAGAGAGCAGAATAAGAGAAACAGAGAGAGAGAGAGCAGAATAAGAGAAAAGCAGAGAGAGAGCAGAATAAGAGAAAAGCAGAGAGAAAAGAGAGAGAGAGAGAGAGACAGAATAAGAGAAAAGCAGAGAGAGAGAGAGAGAGCAGAATAAGAGAAAAGCAGAGAGAGAGAGAGAGAATAAGAGAAAAGCAGAATAAGAGAAAAAGCAGAGAGAGAGAGAGACAGAATAAGAGAAAAGCAGAGAGAGAGAGAGCAGAATAAGAGAAAAGCAGAGAGAGAGAGAGAGCAGAATAAGAGAAAAGCAGAGAGAGAGAGAGCAGAATAAGAGAAAAGCAGAGAGAGAGAGAGCAGAATAAGAGAAAAGAGAGAGAGAGAGAGAGCAGAATAAGAGAAAAGCAGAGAGAGAGAGAGCAGAATAAGAGAAAAGCAGAGAGAGAGAGAGAGAGAGAGAATAAGAGAAAAGCAGAGAGAGAGAGAGAGCAGAATAAGAGAAAAGCAGAGAGCGAGAGAGCAGAATAAGAGAAAAGAGAGAGAGAGCAGAATAAGAGAAAAGCAGAGAGAGAGAGAGATAGAATAAGAGAAAAGCAGAATAAGAGAAAGAGAGAGAGAGAGAGAGAATAAGAGAAAAGCAGAGAGAGAGAGAGAGCAGAATAAGAAAAGAAAAGCAGAGAGAGAGAGAGACCAGAATAAGAGAAAAGCAGAGAGAGAGAGAGACCAGAATAAGAGAAAAGCAGAGAGAGAGAGAGAAAAGAGAGAGAGAGCAGAATAAGAGAAAAGCAGAGAGAGAGAGAGCAGAATAAGAGAAAATCAGAGAGAGAGAGAGAGCAGAATAAGAGAAAAGCAGAGAGAGAGAGAGACAGAATAAGAGAAAAGCAGAGAGAGAGAGAGCAGAATAAGAGAAAAGCAGAGAGAGAGAGAGAGCAGAATAAGAGAAAAGCAGAGAGAGAGCAGAATAAGAGAAAAGCAGAGAGAGAGAGAGCAGAATAAGAGAAAGTCAGAGAGAGAGAGAGAGAGAGCAGAATAAGAGAAAAGCAGAGAGAGAGAGAGAGACCAGAATAAGAGAAAAGCAGAGAGAGAGCAGAATAAGAGAAAAGCAGAGAGAGAGAGAGCAGAATAAGAGAAAAGCAGAGAGAGAGAGAGCAGAATAAGAGAAAAGCAGAGAGAGAGAGAGACCAGAATAAGAGAAAAGCAGAGAGAGAGAGAGAGCAGAATAAGAGAAAAGCAGAGAGAGGAGAGAGAGCAGAATAAGAGAAAAGCAGAGAGAGAGAGCAGAATAAGAGAAAAGCAGAGAGAGAGCAGAATAAGAGAAAAGCAGAGAGAGAGAGAGCAGAATAAGAGAAAAGCAGAGAGAGAGAGAGCAGAATAAGAGAAAAGCAGAGAGAGAGAGAGAGAGCAGAATAAGAGAAAAGCAGAGAGAGAGAGAGCAGAATAAGAGAAAAGCAGAGAGAGAGAGAGACCAGAATAAGAGAAAAGCAGAGAGAGAGAGCAGAATAAGAGAAAAGCAGAGAGAGAGAGAGAGAGCAGAATAAGAGAAAAGCAGAGAGAGAGAGAGAGCAGAATAAGAGAAAAGCAGAGAGAGAGAGAAGAATAAGAGAAAAGCAGAGAGAGAGAGAGAGAGAAAAGCAGAATAAGAGAAAAGAGAGAGAAAAGAGAGAGAGAGCAGAATAAGAGAGAAAGCAGAATAAGAGAGCAGAGAGAGAGAGAATAAGAGAGAGAAAAGCAGAGAGAGAGAGACAGAATAAGAGAAAAGCAGAGAGAGAGAGAGAGAGAATAGAATAAGAGAAAAGCAGAGAGAGAGAGAGCAGAATAAGAGAAAAGCAGAGAGAGAGAGAGAGCAGAATAAGAGAAAAGCAGAGAGAGAGAGAGCAGAATAAGAGAAAAGCAGAGAGAGAGAGAGAATAAGAGAAAAGCAGAATAAGAGAAAAGCAGAGAGAGAGAGAGCAGAATAAGAGAAAATCAGAGAGAGAGAGAGCAGAATAAGAGAAAAGCAGAGAGAGAGAGAGAGACCAGAATAAGAGAAAAGCAGAGAGAGAGAGAGCAGAATAAGAGAAAAGCAGAGAGAGAGAGAGCAGAATAAGAGAAAAGCAGAGAGAGAGAGAGAGAATAAGAGAAAAGCAGAGAGAGAGAGAGAGAGCAGAATAAGAGAAAAGCAGAGAGAGAGAGAGCAGAATAAGAGAAAAGCAGAGAGAGAGAGAGACAGAATAAGAGAAAATCAGAGAGAGAGAGAGAGAGCAGAATAAGAGAAAAGCAGAGAGAGAGAGAAATAAGAGAAAAGCAGAGAGAGAGAGAGCAGAATAAGAGAAAAGCAGAGAGAGAGAGAGCAGAATAAGAGAAAAGCAGAGAGAGAGAGAGAGAGAGCAGAATAAGAGAAAAGCAGAGAGAGAGCAGAATAAGAGAAAAGCAGAGAGAGAGAGACAGAATAAGAGAAAAGCAGAGAGAGAGAGAGCAGAATAAGAGAAAAGCAGAGAGAGAGAGAGACCAGAATAAGAGAAAATCAGAGAGAGAGAGAGAGAGCAGAATAAGAGAAAAGCAGAGAGAGAGAGAGACCAGAATAAGAGAAAAGCAGAGAGAGAGAGCAGAATAAGAGAAAAGCAGAGAGAGAGAGAGAGAGCAGAATAAGAGAAAAGCAGAGAGAGAGAGAGCAGAATAAGAGAAAAGCAGAGATAAGAATAAGAGAAAAGCAGAGAGAGAGAGAGAGCAGAATAAGAGAAAAGCAGAGAGAGAGAGCAGAATAAGAGAAAAGCAGAGAGAGAGAAAAGCAGAGAGAGCAGAATAAGAGAAAAGCAGAGAGAGAGAGAGAGCAGAATAAGAGAAAAGCAGAGAGAGAGAGCAGAATAAGAGAAAAATAAGAGAGCAGAGAGAGAGAGACCAGAATAAGAGAAAAGCAGAGAGAGAGAGAGAGAGCAGAATAAGAGAAAATCAGAGAGAGAGAGAGCAGAATAAGAGAAAAGCAGAGAGAGAGAGAGAGCAGAATAAGAGAAAAGCAGAGAGAGAGAGAATAAGAGAGAGGAGAGAGAGCAGAATAAGAGAAAAGCAGAGAGAGAGCAGAATAAGAGAAAAGCAGAGAGAGAGAGAGAGCAGAATAAGAGAAAAGCAGAGAGAGAGAGAGCAGAATAAGAGAAAAGCAGAGAGAGAGCAGAATAAGAGAAAAGCAGAGAGAGAGAGAGCAGAATAAGAGAAAAGCAGAGAGAGAGAATAAGAGAAAAGCAGAATAAGAGAAAAGCAGAGAGAGAGAGAGACCAGAATAAGAGAAAAGCAGAGAGAGAGAGATCAGAATAAGAGAAAAGCAGAGAGAGAGAGAGCAGAATAAGAGAAAAGCAGAGAGAGAGAGAGCAGAATAAGAGAAAAGCAGAGAGAGAGAGAATAAGAGAAAAGCAGAGAGAGAGAAGAATAAGAGAAAAGAGAGAGAGAGAGAGCAGAATAAGAAAAGAGAGAGAGCAGAATAAGAGAAAAGCAGAGAAGAGAAAAGCAGAGAGAGAGAATAAGAGAAAAGCAGAGAGAGAGAGAGCAGAATAAGAAAAGCAGAGAGAGAGAGAGAGCAGAATAAGAGAAAAGCAGAATAAGAGAGAATAAGAGAAAAGAGAGAGAGAGAGCAGAATAAGAGAAAAGCAGAGAGAGAGAGCAGAATAAGAGAAAAGCAGAGAGAGAGAGAGAGACAGAATAAGAGAAAAGCAGAGAGAGAGAGAGAGAGAGACAGAATAAGAGAAAAGCAGAGAGAGAGAGAGAGCAGAATAAGAGAAAAGCAGAGAGAGAGAGAGCAGAATAAGAGAAAAGCAGCAGAGAAAAGAGAGAGAGAGAGACCAGAATAAGAGAAAAGCAGAGAGAGAGAGAGAGCAGAATAAGAGAAAAGCAGAGAGAGAGAGAGCAGAATAAGAGAAAAGCAGAGAGAGAGAGCAGAATAAGAGAAAAGCAGAGAGAGAGCAGAATAAGAGAAAAGCAGAGAGAGAGAGAGACAGAATAAGAGAAAAGCAGAGAGAGAGAGAGAGAGAGAGAGACCAGAATAAGAGAAAAGCAGAGAGAGAGAGAAAAGCAGAATAAGAGAAAAGCAGAGAGAGAGAGAGAGAGCAGAATAAGAGAAAAGCAGAATAAGAGAAAAGCAGAGAGAGAGCAGAATAAGAGAAAAGCAGAGAGAGAGAGAGCAGAATAAGAGAAAATCAGAGAGAGAAAGCAGAATAAGAGAAAAGCAGAGAGAGAGAGAGCAGAATAAGAGAAAAGCAGAGAGAGAGAGAGCAGAATAAGAGAAAAGCAGAGAGAGAGAGAGAGAGACCAGAATAAGAGAAAAGCAGAGAGAGAGAGAGAGAGAATAAGAGAAAATCAGAGAGAGAGAGAGAGAGCAGAATAAGAGAAAAGCAGAGAGAGAGAGAGAGAATAAGAGAAAAGCAGAGAGAGAGCAGAATAAGAGAAAAGCAGAGAGAGAGAGAGACCAGAATAAGAGAAAAGCAGAGAGAGAGAGAGCAGAATAAGAGAAAAGCAGAGAGAGAGAGAGCAGAATAAGAGAAAAGCAGAGGGAGAGAGAGCAGAATAAGAGAAAAGCAGAGAGAGAGAGAGCAGAATAAGAGAAAAGCAGAGAGAGAGAGAGAGAGAGCAGAATAAGAGAAAAGCAGAGAGAGAGAGAGAGCAGAATAAGAGAAAAGCAGAGAGAGAGAGCAGAATAAGAGAAAAGCAGAGAGAGAGCAGAATAAGAGAAAAGCAGAGAGAGAGAGAGCAGAATAAGAGAAAAGCAGAGAGAGAGAGAGAGAGACAGAATAAGAGAAAAGCAGAGAGAGAGAGAGAGACCAGAATAAGAGAAAAGCAGAGAGAGAGAGAGAGAGACAGAATAAGAGAAAAGCAGAGAGAGAGAGAGACCAGAATAAGAGAAAAGCAGAGAGAGAGAGAATAAATAAGAGAAAAGCAGAGAGAGAGAGAGCAGAATAAGAGAAAAGCAGAGAGAGAGAGACCAGAATAAGAGAAAAGCAGAGAGAGAGAGAATAAGAGAAAAGCAGAGAGAGAGCAGAATAAGAGAAAAGCAGAGAGAGAGAGAGCAGAATAAGAGAAAAGCAGAGAGAGAGAGACAGAATAAGAGAAAAGCAGAGAGAGAGAGAGAGAGCAGAATAAGAGAAAAGCAGAGAGAGAGAGAGCAGAATAAGAGAAAAGCAGAGAGAGAGAGAGAGCAGAATAAGAGAAAAGCAGAGAGAGAGCAGAATAAGAGAAAAGCAGAGAGAGAGAGAGAGAGCAGAATAAGAGAAAAGCAGAGAGAGAGAGCAGAATAAGAGAAAAGCAGAGAGAGAGAGAGCAGAATAAGAGAAAAGCAGAGAGAGAGAGAGCAGAATAAGAGAAAAGCAGAGAGAGAGAGAGAGCAGAATAAGAGAAAAGCAGAGACAGAGAGAGAGAGAGCAGAATAAGAGAAAAGCAGGGAGAGAGAGAGAGCAGAATAAGAGAAAAGCAGAGGGAGAGAGAGCAGAATAAGAGAAAAGCAGAGAGAGAGAGAATAAGAGAAAAGCAGAATAAGAGAAAAGCAGAGAGAAAAGAGAGAGAGCAGAATAAGAGAAAAGCAGAGAGAGAGAGAATAAGAAAAAGAGAAAGAGAGACAGAAGAGAGAGAGAGAGAGAGAGAGCAGAATAAGAGAAAAGCAGAGAGAGAGAGAGAGCAGAATAAGAGAAAAGCAGAGAGAGAGAGAGCAGAATAAGAGAAAAGCAGAGAGAGAGAGAGAGCAGAATAAGAGAAAAGCAGAGAGAGAGAGAGAGCAGAATAAGAGAAAAGCAGAGAGAGAGAGCAGAATAAGAGAAAAGCAGAGAGAGAGAGCAGAATAAGAGAAAAGCAGAGAGAGAGAGAGATTACAGAATAAGAGAAAAGAGAGAGAGAGAGAGAGAGAGAGCAGAATAAGAGAAAAGCAGAGAGAGAGAGAGCAGAATAAGAGAAAAGCAGAGAGAGAGAGAATAAGAGAGAATAAGAGAAAAGCAGAGAGAGAGAGAGAGAGAATAAGAATAAAGCAGAGAGAGAGAGAGCAGAATAAGAGAAAAGCAGAGAGAGAGAGCAGAATAAGAGAAAAGCAGAGAGAGAGAGAGCAGAATAAGAGAAAAGCAGAGAGAGAGAGAGAGAGAGACAGCAGAATAAGAGAAAAGCAGAGAGAGAGAGAGAGAGCAGAATAAGAGAAAAGCAGAGGGAGAGAGAGCAGAATAAGAGAAAAGCAGAGAGAGAGAGCAGAATAAGAGAAAAGCAGAGAGAGAGCAGAATAAGAGAAAAGCAGAGAGAGAGAGCAGAATAAGAGAAAAGCAGAGAGAGAGCAGAATAAGAGAAAAGCAGAATAAGAGAAAAGCAGAGAGAGAGAGCAGAATAAGAGAAAAGCAGAGAGAGAGAGAGCAGAATAAGAGAAAAGCAGAGAGAGAGCAGAATAAGAGAAAAGCAGAGAGAGAGAGAGAATAAGAGAAAAGCAGAGAGAGAGAGAGCAGAATAAGAGAAAAGCAGAGAGAGAGAGAGAGCAGAATAAGAGAAAAGCAGAGAGAGAGAGAGAGCAGAATAAGAGAAAAGCAGAGAGAGAGAGCAGAATAAGAGAAAAGCAGAGAGAGAGAGAGCAGAATAAGAGAAAAGCAGAGAGAGAGAGCAGAATAAGAGAAAAGCAGAGAGAGAGCAGAATAAGAGAAAAGCAGAGAGAGAGAGCAGAATAAGAGAAAAGCAGAGAGAGAGAGAGAGCAGAATAAGAGAAAAGCAGAGAGAGAAGAATAAGAGAAAAGCAGAGAGAGAGAGCAGAATAAGAGAAAAGCAGAGAGAGAGAGAGCAGAATAAGAAAAGCAGAGAGAGAGAATAAGAGAAAAGCAGAATAAGAGAAAAGCAGAGAGAGAGAGAGAGAGCAGAATAAGAGAAAAGCAGAGAGAGAGAGAGCAGAATAAGAGGAAAGCAGAGGGAGAGAGAGCAGAATAAGAGAAAAGCAGAGAGAGAGAGCAGAATAAGAGAAAAGTAGATAGAGAGAAAGCAGGAGAGTGAAGAAGAGGAATAGAAGGAGAGAAGAGTGTCTCAATGTGACCTAGGTGAACCATCTCCTCCAGAAAACTCCTGACTGCTGTCTGTCTGTCTCTCTAGTCACCAGACCCTGGCCACAACCAGAGATCACACACGACACATAAAGGTGCCAACAACCATCCCTCCCCCGGAAACAACTCCACTGCACTTAAGGTTCCCGTGTCTCAGAGGGCTTGTGAAGCGAAGAGACGAGTCACTTTAAAGGCACAACAAATCCACACAAACAACCACACACACCCACCCACAGACAACTCTCAGTGCGAAAACCGATCACAGACGACATTGAGCTATAGTACTTTTTACACACAACGCGTGGGACACGGAATGATACGGCCGTATAGGTGTGCACGTCACATGACACGGTGAGGAGGTGAAGTGCTGTCAGACACAGACACGCAGGCAGGCGCCGGGACGGACACGGCATGGGGTCTCCATGGTAACAACAACACGACGCATGAACAAGAGATGGCGGACACACACCATGGAGCGCTATCTTGTGGGTGTTGACGGCAATGACTACGACGAAGATAATGACGGTGGTGATGATGAAGATGGTTTGATCATCAGCAATGATGACGAAGAGGATGGTATTGCTGACGACAGTGAAAAGGATGGTGGTGGTAGGACAGGAGGGCAGGTGTCCCCCGCGTTTGACCCCCCTCTGAAGCGGCGTTACCTGGGCTGGCCAGCGCTCCGAGGGAGGCTGCGTTGGAGGACAGGGGGTTTGCGTTGGGGCCGGCTGAGTTCTGGGCCGCCGCTGCCGCCGCTGCTAAAGTGGCCAGGTTCTGCAACTGCAGAGCACTCATACCTGGAGGAGAGGAGCCAGAGAGGGTGTTGTCAAACCTGGGGACCACGACTGGGCCACGTCCGAACCGGGGGCTAACCGCGTGGGCGCCGAAGGAGGGGCGTCTACTCGGGCTGACAAGCTGAGTGTTACTCATGAATGGTGGTTGAGGTGGAAAGTGCGATATAAATACAATACTATCGTACTATCCTAGTTCACTTTTCGTGGGGGGGGGGGGGTATGACCAATTCAAGACAGAGGTGATCCTGACAACTGTGGACCACAGACAGACACGGACAGGCTGGACTTAAACTCCTGCAGGGGGAAGAGAGATGGCACTGGCAACCGCCTGTCCAAGCTCTTCCTGTGGAACATCTCTAGACGTCATCTACCCTACTTTGTCCAGCTTCCTGTTTGATTCTATTGTTGTCTTTTACAGATAACAAGGTGTAGCATAACAAGGCGTACATTTGGACTCTACATTGACATAGAGCTTTGTTCTCTCTGTGCCGTGAGGTTTCTGGAGGCAGTAAATAATGTACAGTATGCAACTCGAGTCTAGTATGTAGGCTAACTGTAGCCTGGTTTACTCATTAGCTACATGGCATTAGCATATGGGCCATCACTTAGGCATAATTAATGAGGCCATGCCAGCTTCTGACTGATGTTAAAGTAACGACCATTAAACACCTGCAGGGGTGGTCAACCTCGCAACCTGCACTGTGTGTGACAGTACCGTGTGTGTGTGTGAGAGAGAAAGTGTGTATGTGAGCAGTTAGGGTGTGTGTGTGTGTGTGTGTGTGAGACAGAGCGCGTGTGTGTGAATAGAGAAATATGGCGTAGTAGATTGGACATACGCTGAAGTGCTGTTTGGCTTACTGAGAGACAGCTGGTCAAGGCTCCATAAGGCAGACAGACTCACTCTGTAGGACAGAGCAATGGAGCCCCAACGACCAACTCACAGAGAGAACTACGCCCGTTTATAGAACACTCCTATGGACCCAGGAAAAAGGGGCGGACACCTTGTCAAATGCGAGGTATGTGTCGTATATACAGTCTGAATGTATATACAGTACCATGAATACACACAATACACACACACACACACACACAACATCACATGAACGAGACACCATGAAGAAGATTTTGGCACCTGGGTGAATGGTTAAAGGGCGTTAGGATGATTATTTTTCCACTAACAGTTTTCATTGGACGAGATGGCTCAACCCAGTATGACCAATAAAGAGAAGGCACTAGTATGATTGGTTAGTGAGGTGCTCGTGTCCAGATTGGCCCGTCTGACAGCGTGGAAGAACGAGCGTTGAAATCTTCTGTCTTCTCTTCTTCCGGGAACAGCCTGATCAGAATGTTCCGTTGCTGTGGTTGCCGTGACGACCGGTCTGGACAGGAGGTGTGTGTGTGTGTGTGACGCAGTCACAGTGCAGACTTCTCATGTGATAAACCACACGTGTACATCCGCCAGCTGTCTGCTATTGCCTGCTCATATACATGCCTTGAACCTCAGAAAATAATCTCCATTTCCAAAAAAATACAGTTCTGTTCTTCACTTCACAACCTGGACATTATACATATATTTAGTAGCACATTGTGAAAAACTTGTTCCAACCAGTCATCCTGATAAACAACATCATTCTTGTAAAACACATCTCTATAAGACAATTTCTAATCTTATGAGGATAGCCCTTTTTAAGAAACTAATTTGTCACAGAGTGCTTAAGTGGTAAGGAAAACCTCCTAAAGGAGAAAGAAACCTAAAGAGGAACCAGACAGACCTGAGAAGAGCTCATCTTCTTCAGTCTGACCATTGTTTCACACTAACACTCTGATAAAGCATGGTGAAAGCCACGGTATGTGCTGTGTTAGAAGTAGTCCCTATGCTATTGCATAACACACTGTATTTTTCCACTCTGCGGATGGAGGGCAGCGCTGTCGAGTGGCTTTGTCACTTTGTGGGTTTAGAGTGGAGCGGATGACTCAATCAGGCTCGGCTGAGTGGAGAGACACTGATCTGACCCTACACTCTATACACTCAGTCAGTCAGTCAGACACACACACACAGATGGGAGGCCTAATGCCACTTAATCAAGCGAAACAGATTATAACACCATTCCCAAGAGCAGGGGTGTTCAACTCCCTACGAGGTGCAGAGCTGGCTGGTGTTCTGATCTGCCTGATCATTAATTGCACCCAATCAGTCCCTGCTTAGAGGGCAACAATGGAACAAGGCAGTGGAACTGGCTTCGAGGTCCAGAGTTGAGTTTGACGGCCCCAGAGGATGACTAAGACTGGGAGACATGGCTATTTGTATGTGACAAATAAAATTGGATTTGATTTGGTTTGACTAGAGAGCAAAACAGAAGACCCATCAACACTACCAGTTTACCATCACTTTAATATGGACAGAACCGTTATCTATAATATCAAACCTCTCTACTGTACCTGTTCATAAAGACTTGAGATCTAAGGAAGCTATTCATGTGCAATGGCTACACTTCGTCTGGCGTGTCAAACAGCAGAGAGCACCTGTCTTGAAAATGCAACATTTACAGTTGAAGTTTACATACACTTAGGTTGTATGGTTTTTCAACCACTCCACAAAACTCTTGTTAACAAACTATAGTTTTGGCAAGTCGGTTAGGACATCTACTTTGTGCATGACAAGTATTTTTTCCAACAATTGTTTACAGACAAATTATTTCACTTATAATTCACTGTATCACAATTCCAGTGGGTCAGTAGTTTACATACACTAAGTTGACTGTGCCTTTAAAAGGCTTGGAAAATTCCAGAAAAAGATGTCATGGATTTAGAAGATTCTGATAGGCTAATTGACATAATTTGGGTCAATTGGAGGTGTACCTTTGGATGTATTTCAAGGCCTACCTTCAAACTCAGTGCCTCTTTGCTTGACATCATGGGAAAATCAAAGGAAATCAGCCAAGACCTCAGGAAAATTGTAGACCTCCACAAGTCTGGTTCATGCTTGGGAGCAATATCCAAATACCTGAAGGTACCACGTTCATCTGTACAAACAATAGTACGCAAGTATAAACACCATGGGACCACGCAGCCGTCATACTGCTCAGGAAGGAGACGCATTCTGTCTCATAGAGATGAACGTACTTTTGTGCGAAAAGTGCAAATCAATCCCAGAACAACAGCAAAGGACCTTGTGAAGATGCTGGAGGAAACAGGTACAAAAGTATCTATATCCACAGTAAAAACGAGTCCTATATCGACATCACCTGAAAGGCCACTCAGCAAGGAAGAAGCCACTGCTCCAATACCGCCATAAAAAAGCCAGACTACGGTTTGCAAATGCACAAGGGGACAAAGATCGTACATTTTGTAGAAATGTTCTCTGGTCTAATGAAACAAAAATAGAACTATTTGGCCATAATGACCATCGTTATGTTTGGGGAGGAAAAAGGGGGGGTGGCGTGCAAGCCAAAAAACACCATCCCAACCGTGAAGCACGGGGTTGGCAGTATCATGTTGTGGGGGTGCTTTGCTGCAGGAGGGACTGGTGCTCTTCACAAAATAGATGGCATCATGAGGCAGGAAAATTATGTGGATATATTGAAGCAACATCTCAAGACATCAGTTAAAGTTAAAGTTTGGTCGCAAATGGGTCTTCCAAATGGACAATGACCCCAAGCATACTTCCAAAGTTGTGGCAAAATGGCTTCAGGACAACAAAGTCAAGGTCTTGGAGTGGCCATCACAAAGCCCTGACCTCAATCCTATAGAAAATTTGTGGGCAGAACTGAAAAAGCGTGTGCGAGCAAGGAGGCCTACAAACCTGACTCAGTTACACCAGCTCTGTCAGGAGGAATGGGCCAAAATTCACCCAACTTATTGTGGGAAGCTTGTGGAAGGCTACGTGAAAAGTTTAACCCAAGTTCAACAATTTAAAGGCAATGCTATCAAATACTAATTGAGTGTATGTAAACTTCTGACCCACTGGGAATGTGATGAAAGAAATAAAAGCTGAAATAAATAATTCTCTCTACTATTTTTCTGACATTTCACATTCTTAAAATAAAGTGGTGATCCTAACTGACCTAAGACAGGGAATTTTTACTAGGATTAAATGTCAGGAATTGTGAAAAACTGAGTTTAAATGTATTTGGCTAAGGTGTATGTAAACTTCCGACTTCAACTGTATCAGAAAGAGGAAGCTCCAGTATTGGGGCTATACAGCTGGCAGGCTGTGCTGTGTACTCTGGGCTGTATAGCTTTAGGGAGCCTCTGTATGCCTCCTGGGCTGAGCTGGGCTGGGGCCCTATCGTAAGCGCTAGCTAGCTAGCTGGCTCTAATTGAATGCTCATTGGGGTAATTGAGCCTCTCACAGCTCTCCGACTCCTCATGCTGAAGACTGGGACCAGATGTCACTGAGCTGTCTCACATCTACTGCCAATCACGTACGGTTGCCCAGCGACAGATGGACGGCCAAAAAGGATTCCGGAATGCAGCCGCGATTTCGCTTCCAGTTCCAAGTCCCTGAGCGTTTCTGTAGGTGTGTGTGTGTGTGTGTGTGTATGAGAGAGAGTTCTAACAGCCGTTCACTGAGGTAAAAGATCCTCAGAGCCCATCCTCACTCAACTACACCACATCAACCAACATTAGTGTCTCTTAAAAATGTCCCCAAGTCCAGAACGCTCAACCCACCTACTTTGCAAGACACAGATACACATTTTAAAAACTTGAGCCAATGAGATTACTACTTTAGAAATACATTATTTCTGCCCTGCAACAACCAGTTCCTGAAATCCGTCGAGTTTTGCACTACTTATTAGAATGTATTTTTTCCTTCAGCAGTGCTGGCAATTACAGTACTCCTGTGCCGATAGCTGCTATAAATATTCCCCCCTCTGCCTCTCTCTGTCAGCCAGCTAAACAGTCTACAATTAGGAGCTGACAGCTTACTGAGCACCCAAGGAGAGGGAGAGAGCGAGAAAGAGAGAGAGAGGGAGGGAGAAAGAGAGGGTGGGAGTGAGGCGGCAAGAGGGAGAAAGGCAGGGCGTAGGAGGACGGGAGAAAGACAGGGGGGGGGTGACAGGGTGAGGGATTCAGAGAAAACAATTGAAGGAAAGAAGGAGAGGAGATACAGAGACACAGAAGCGGGACAAAGAGGATAAAGGATGGAGAGAGATAGGTGGGAGTGTGTGTAGGAGAACATGCAGAGGAAAAGACAAAGGTGACCAGCAGGGGGAACCAGTGAGCAGAGCTCCTCTCTCATCTCACTCTATTTTCCTTCTGTGTTGCCTTATTGCCGGACTAAACATCCCTCCTTTGACGCCTGGTACACTATTCTGTCCTGATGGATAACAGACTCAAGACAAATCTGAACAACAGCGACATCTTAAAAAACTACAGCATAGTTTCTACAATATTACTCAGTGTGTGTGTGTGTGTGTGTGTGTGTGTGTGTACATCTACTGGACTCACCTGCCATCTGTTGGATCCCACTGAAGGCTCCAAGGTTACTGGAGGAGGTGGCCTGCTGGAGCAACTGAGGGAGAATGAAAGAGAGGAGCGATAGATAGAGAGAGAGAGAGAGAGAGATAGGAAAATAATAAAAGAGAGAGAAACAAAGTGAGGAGGAATGATTGGAAATACAAACATCACCCTCACTATCTTTTCTCTGCTAGTATCCTCATGATCTTGGTAGTATTACTGCATGTGGGCTATAGGCTATATAAACATTGAATATGACATCTACTACTGTGCATCTAACCACTGAGTCCCTGAGACATGTACAACTTCAGAATAGAACACAAAGTAACTGTCAAAAAACCCCTCAAAGGCTTATGTACATTTACTGCAGTACATATACACCTAGTACACCTAGTACACCTAGTACACCTATTACACCTAGTACACCTTAGTACACCTAGTACACCTAGTACACCTTAGTACACCTAGTACACCTAGTACACCTAGTACACATAGTACACCTATTACACCTTAGTACACCTAGTACACCTTAGTACACCTAGTACACCTTAGTACACCTAGTACACCTTAGTACACCTAGTACACCTTAGTACACCTAGTACACATAGTACACCTTAGTACACCTAGTACACCTATTACACCTATTTACACCTAGTACACCTATTTACACCTAGTACACCCAGTACACCTATTTACACCTAGTACACCTAGTACACCTATTTACACCTAGTACACCCAGTACACCTAGTACACCTAGTACACCTATTTACACCTAGTACACCTAGTACACCTATTTACACCTATTTACACCTAGTACACCTATTACACCTAGTACACCTAGTACACTTATACAGTTTCAGGAAAGATCCTAGCTGTGATGACGGGGACTCAAGGAAGAGTAGACTGGTCTGTTTCAGAGAATTTGGGGACAGAAGGTTTCAGAGTGAAAGAGGAAGAGGGTCAGTTCTGAAAGAGGCTACCGGAGGAAGGGGGTCCTAAGAATTAGTTGAGAGGGGGGTTCTGAAATGCTATAAAGTACTGAAGAAGGGAGGGGGGAATGAGGCTTCTGAACACCACGTGCCAATCTGTCAACCAATCACCTCTGTGACCCAATAGGACGACGATTTTAGACATGGGAAAAACCTCTTATTGGATCGCACCAGCGATTGGCCCCGCCCATTGAACCTTGACCCCTATGATTCAAAGGCCTCATTTCCCTGTCACGGCTACACCCCCTGAGAGAGGGAGAAGGAGGGGGGAGTGGACTCTTAAGGGAGAGGAGAGGGGGAAAGGGGTAGGAAGCAGGGTCTGACTCTCTGGGGGTGTGGACATGGGGGAGGGGTCGGTGGTTGGCGACGGCAGGGAGGGTAGTGGGGGGCGGGGAGGGTGGCACTGACTGCGGCGGCGACGGATGCGTTGGCTGCGGGGCTGCAGTAAGGGGTGGGCGACGCGGCGTGTCCTCTTACAGCCAGATACTGCGGGGTGAGGCCGCCCAGCCCTGTCAGACTCCCCCAGGTGGTGGCGTTGTTGAGCTGCTGCATCTGCTGAGCCAGCTGCTGCTGCAGGCGCCGCTGCTCCTTGTCCTTCTGCGTGTCGGCAAACTTCACCACGATGGGAGACGAGCAGCCCTGAGGGAGGGAGGAGGGAGGGTGGGGGAGAAGGGGGAGACAGGGTTCAGTATTGCACAAGGAATTTTCTAAATTCATATTCAAAATCTACCAAAATTTGATTGGTTTCACAAGAAATTGGTTACAAACTAAACCTAACACAACATAGGTACAATGCACACTGACACACACGTAACACGACACTAACAAGCACACACCACTAAGGGGAAGGGACTAGCTTCCCATGAGGGCCAGTTATCTTACAGTCCACAATGGGTTTATTTCCACAGAAAGCGATTTCCTGAGTTCTAAAAGTATTTCATCATCTCACGGAGTGTGGGAGTGGGGAAAAGAAAGAGCGAGATGAAGAGGGACAGGGAGACTGAGGTAGAGAGAGAGAACAGAGATGGTCAGAGGGACGGGGAGACTGCGGTAGAGAGAGAGAACAGAGATGGTCAGAGGGACAGGGAGACGGAGGTAGAGAGAGAGAACAGAGATGGTCAGAGGGACGGGGATACGGAGGTAGAGAGAGAGAACAGAGATGGTCAGAGGGACGGGGAGACGGAGGTAGAGAGAGAGAACAGAGATGGTCAGAGGGACGGAGACTGAGACAGAGAGAACAGAGATGGTCAGAGGGACGTGGAGATGGAGGTAGAGAGAGAGAACAGAGATGGTCAGAGGGACGGGGAGACGGAGGTAGAGAGAGAGAACAGAGATGGTCAAAGCGACGGGGAGACGGAGGTAGAGAGAGAACAGAGATGGTCAGAGCGACGGGGAGACGGAGGTAGAGAGAGAACAGAGATGGTCAGAGCGACGGGGAGATGGAGGTAGAGAGAGAGAACAGAGATGGTCAGAGCGACAGGGAGACGGAGGTAGAGAGGTGAGAGAAAGAGATTTCGAGAGCTCAGAGAGAAAATGAGAATCAGAGCATTGTGTCCGTAAATGAGGTACATGTGTTTCTGTAAGTGTGTGTCTCTCTCTCTTTCACTGTGCGTGTGTATCCTCTACGTGTGTGTGTTTGTGTCTTTGCTGGTGACAGTACTGTTTGAGTCTGAGTATTGGATAAAAGCTTGGATAAGGAAAAATAATTTGGTACTGGTTATTGTTATTTTATTGTGTTACTTTTTATTAAATGTTTGACTTTGTTTATTTAGTAAAATATTTTCTTAACTCTTTCTTGAACTGCATTGTTGGTTAAGGGCTTGTAAGTAAGCATTTCACGGTAAGGTTTACACCTGTTGTATTTGGCGCAGGTGCCAAATAAAATTTGATTTAAAAAAGTAAAAAGTAACTCTCACACACACACACACACACGCACACACACGCACACACACACACACACACGCACACACACGCCAAACAGTGAGCTGTAACAAAAAAGACACAGCAGAGGTAATTTAACTACAGAGGACACTAAACCACAGACATTATAATCTATCATATCACACCAGTACATTACTCAAAGCCTAACTGGGGGCAAAACCTGCTCAAACACACACAATCTGCCACGGGAGAATAAAACGCTTTTAATTGAAACATTTAGTTGGAGGCGAGTTTTCAGACTCAGTTAGGGAGTTTGTGACGGGGTTTGGCTCATATTGTGTTCGCCATCCTAACCAGATATACATCACCTCTCTATCATACTATAGGGCTGGCCTGTGTGTCTGTCTGAGTGACTGTCTGAGTGTGGGTGTGTGTGTCTCTCACTGTGTGTTCATCTCTGAGGGTTTGACTGTATCTATCAGCCGATGAACATGTCTCTTTAGCTGAAGGCAGCTCAGCCATATTTGCTCCCTCTCTCTCTCCAGCACTTATTCCCTCCCTTCATTCTGACGAGCAGACGAGAGATAAAGAAGGGAGAAAATTGCATTCGGAGGAGAGTCAGTCAGGGGGCCTCTTGTGTTAGAGCGCATTCCCCCTGGAGACGGGGCTCTCTCTCTCTCTCTCTCCCTCTGCTAGATATCTCATTACTCCAGCTGACACCCAGCAGGCCTGGAAAACACGGCCCAGAATGAGAGGCCGATCCTGGGAGGGGGTGGAGGGGCAGGGGCCATAGAGCTCCAGAGACTGATACTCGAGTGATTTGGGCTAAATCATGGCTTTTCTCTAAGGGGGGATTTCTGACCTGAGTTAAGAATGCGTAAATAGAACATAATTCCCTTTTGATGCACTTCTCTCTCATTGCATATTCTGACCTTGAACTTGAGAACAGTATGCTACTCACACGCTATTCGCTTGGGGTGGAGATGAAATGTGTGGCGGAGGTGAGTCTGCAGATACGCCGTAGTCTGACCTCGACTTAATTCCCAAACAATTCCACCACTTTCACACGCAAATAAAGTCTAACCGAACTCTTACCGGTTCCAAGTGGAAAAAGCATCTACTTTCTTTTTTCCCCGATAGAAATAACACCATTCTCCATGCACTCGAATTTACAACTTGATAAGAGCTATTGATAAGAGCTATTGATAAGAGCTATTGATAAGAGCTATTGATAAGAGCTATTGATAAGAGCTATTGATAAGAGCTATTGATAAGAGCTAGGTAAATGAGTCATACATTTGGATAAGGGTATCGTAAGTATAAATAACCTTATAATCGCCGAAGACAAATGTGAAGCCAGTCATACGGCAGCAAATGTAAGCATATCAACATATACCTTTCCCCCAGTAAAGTTTATGAAATGCTGTGCCATTACGCAGAATTTAAATTGCACAGCCTTTTAACTTGTAGGGATGGGCACTCTCGAATGTCTTAATTATAGGCTACCCTGACTTACTCTATTTCCATCATGTTAAACATTATCCACTGTCACCGTTGACTGCCAGTAGACATAATAACCACACATATCCAACTATTGTTAGTTCCCTTCAGTAGGTATTGCCGACATTATCAATCCATTTAATGACATTGTTTCATTTACCTTCCTTTGCTTCCTCTGTAAATGCCGTCACGGCCCTGTGGTTGTTGCTGAGGCTCATTAGTACCAGTTGATAATATATTTTGAAAAATACATTTATGCTAATCTAAATGGTGATGGAGTGGAGCGCAGACCAAGCCCTAACAGTTTGAACCCGATGCATACTTGTCCGTGTCATCCCATAACCTGGTCTCAGAGCATTTCATATGATTCTGAAGGTAAATCCTTTTTGTGTGATATGTTACGTTTCGTATGGTATGTATTCATTTGTGGATGTCCATCACCTGTTTCGTATGATATTGTATGTTACGAATTACATGTTCCGATTTTGCGAAATGTATAATATGTTACGAATTTGCGAAAATGTAGTAAATGTTACGATTTTGCGAAATGTATAATATGTTACGAATTCTAGCTAGGTGGCTAACGTAAGCTAGCCGGCTAATGTTATCTAGGCTAGGGGTTAGGGTTAAGAGTTTGGTTAAAGGGTTAAGGTTAGGGTTTGGGGAAGGGTTAGCTAAATAGCTAAAAATGTAGTAAGTAGTTGAAAAGTTGCTAATTAGCTTAAGTTATCCGTGAAGAGATTTCAACTCGAATCTTTGGGTTGCTAGACGTTCGCGTTATACGTCCTACAAAATACACTACTTTTGTGTTTGTCTTAAGTAACCATACCAAAAAAGTAAAATATACTAATTTGGGGGTCCCGGATGTACTTTCACTATGTTACGTTTAGTCTATAAGACCAGGCTGCATACCACAGTTCCATGATTAGTGCAGCAAGGCAATAGTCGAGGGTATAGCCTATTATACACTATTCTCCCTATTATAATTATATGTACACTAATCTTCCAACATTACCAAAAGAATGTTAAAGAAGGTTAAAGAATGTGGCAATTTTCAGAACGAATCAAACCACCGTTTTCTTTCCTTCATGCGCAACTCTAGTATCTCTAAACCTGTTTTTCATGTTTCATAAATACTTTCCTAAACCTAAATGAATCTACAAGACCAGAGTATTTTTAAATCTACCAATTGGTGCTGAAACTGAGACAAATATGTATATATTGAGATGGCTTTCTTTCACTTATCCCTAATATTTTGAAACTGTTCTCTCAATATATTCTACGCTGTCAACAAAATGTGAACTAAAAGGTTCACCGTATTTAAAGGGATGGCTTAAGAGAAATCTACTGAAACCCCTATTGAATATAAACTCCTCAAGACAATATGTTGGCCAGCAAGTGGGAGGGTTTTCAGAATGACATTTATTCACTGTGCGGAAGGTAGCCACACCTGCAGAGCGCATTACGAGACTGTATAAGGTATATCTGAACATCAAATACTGAGAAGTGCATAGGAGAGTCATACATTTTCTCTCTCTCTCTCTACCTCTTTCTCTCTCAATTCAATTCAATTCAAGAGGCTTTATTGGCATGGGAAACAGAAGTTAACATAGCCAAAGCAAGTGAAGTAGATAATAAACAAAAATGAAATAAACAATACAAATGAACAGTAAAAATTACACTCACAAAAGTTACAAAAGAATAAAGACATGTCAAATGTCATATTATGTGCAAATAGTTAAAGTACAAAAGGGAAAATAAGTAAACATAAATATGGGTTGTATTTACAATGGTGTTTGTTCTTCACTGGTTGACCTTTTCTTGCGGCAACAGGTCACAAATCTTGCTGCTGTGATGGCACACTAGTATTTCACCCAGTAGATATGGGAGTTTATCAAAATTGGGTTTGTTTTCTAATTCTTTGTGGATCTGTGTAATCTGAGGGAAATATGTGTCTCTAACATGGTCATACATTTGACAGGAGGTTAGGAAGTGCAGCTTAGTTTCCACCTAATTTTGTGGGCAGTGTCTTGTGGGCACTGCCTACAACGGGCTTTCTCAATAGCAAGGCTATGCTCACTGAGTCTGTACATTGTCAAAGATTACCTTAAGTATGGTTCAGTCACAGTGGTCAGGTATTCTTCCACTGTGTACTCTTTGTTTAGGGCCAAATAGCATTCTAGTTTACTCTGTTTTTTTGTTAATTCTTTCCAATGTGTCAAGTAATTATTGTTTTTTTTTTCTCTGTGGGGTCTGTTTGTGTTTGTGAACAGAGCCCCATGACCAGCTTGCTTAGGGGACTCTTCTCCAGGTTCATCTCTCTGTAGGTGATGGCTTTGTTATGAAAGGTTTGGGAATTGCTTCCTTTTAGGTGATTGTTGAATATAACAGCTATTTTCTGGATTTTTATCATTATCGGGTGTTTTATGTTGTATACGGAGGATATTTGTTGCAGAATTCTGCAGAGTCTCAATTTGGTGTTTGTATCTTTTGTGAATTCTTGGTTGGTGAGCGGACCCCAGACCTCACAACCATAAAGGGCAATGGGTTCTATAACTGATTCAAGTTTTTTTTGCAAGATCCTAATTGTTATGTCGAATTTTATGTTCCTTTGATGTCATAGAAGGCCCTTCTTGCCTTGTCTCTCAGCTTGTTTCCAGCTTTGTGGAAGTTACCTGTGGCGCTGATGTTTAGGCCAAGGTATGTATAGTTTTTTGTGTGCTCTAGGGCAACGGTGTCAAGATGGAACACCATTATTTTTGTCTTACTGAGATTTACTGTCAGGGCCCAGGTCTGACATAATCTGTGCAGAAGATCTAGGTGCTGCTGTAGGCTCTCCTTGATAGGGGACAGAAGCACCAGATCAACAGAAAATAGTAGACATTTGACTTCATTGTCTAGTAGGGTGAGACCGGGTGCTGCAGACTGAAGACTGATACAGTTGAAGTCGGAAGTTTACATACACTTTAGCCAAATACATTTAAACTCAGTTTTTCACAATTCCTGACATTTAATCCTAGTAAAAATTCCCTGTCTTAGCTCAGTCAGGATCACCACTTTATTTTAAGAATGTGAAATGGCAGAATAATAGTAGACAGAATTATTTATTTCAGCTTTTATTTCTTTCATCACATTCCCAGTGGGTCAAAAGTTTACATACACTCAATTAGTATTTGGTAGCATTGCCTTTAAATGTTTTAACTTGGGTCAAACTTTTCACGTAGCCTTCCACAAGCTTCCCACAATAAGTTGGGTGAATTTTGGCCCATTCCTCCTGACAGAGCTGGTGTAACCGAGTCAGGTTTTTAGGCCTCCTTGCTCGCACACGCTTTTTCAGTTCTGCCCACAAATTTTCTATAAGGTTGAGGTCAGGGCTTTGTGATGGCCACTCCAATACCTTGACTTTGTTGTCCTGAAGCTATTTTGCCACAACTTTGGAAGTATGCTTGGGGTCATTGTCCATTTGGAAGACACATTTGCGACCAAGCTTTAACTTCCTGACTGATGTCTTGAGATGCTGCTTCAATATATCCATATCATGATGCCATCTATTTTGTGACATGCACCTGTCCCTCCTGCAGCAAAGCACCCCCACAACATGATGCTGCCACCCTTGTGCTTCACGGTTGGGATGATGTTCTTTGGCTTGCACGCCACCCCCCTTTTCCTCCAAACATAACGATCAAGACAGAAGACATTTCTCCAAAATGTACGATCTCTGTCCCCATGTAGAGTTGCAAACCATAGTCTGTTTTTTTTATGGCGGTTTTGGAGGAGTGGCTTCTTCCTTGCTGAGTGGCCTTTCAGGTTATGTCAATATAGGACTCGTTTTACTGTGGATATAGATACTTTTGTACCTGTTTCCTCCAGCATCTTCACAAGGTCCTTTGCTGTTGTTCTGGGATTGATTTGCACTTTCGCACCAATGTAAGTTTATCTCTAGGAGACAGAATGCGTCTCCTTCCTGAGTGGTATGACGGCTGCGTGGTCCCATGGTGTTTATACTTGTGTACTATTATTTGTACAGATGAACGTGGTACCTTCAGGCATTTGGAAATTGCTCCCAAGGATGAACCAGACTTATGGACGTCTACAATTTATTTTCTGAGATCTTTTTAATTTTCCCATGATGTCAAGCAAAGAGGCACTGAGTTTGAAGGTAGGCCTTGAAATACTTCCACAAAAACACCTCCAATTGACCCAAATTATGTCAATTAGCCCATCAGAAGCTTCTAAAGCTTTGACATCATTTTCTGGAATATTCCAATCTGTTTAAAGGCACAGTCAACTTAGTGTATGTAAACTTCTGACCCACTGGAATTGTGATACAGTGCATTATAAGTGAAATAATCTGTCTGTAAACAATTGTTGGAAAAATTACTTGTGTCATGCACAAAGAAAATGTCCTCACCGACTTGCAAAAACTATAGTTTGTTAACAAGTGGAGTGGTTGAAAAACGAGTTTTAATGACTCCAACCTAAGTGTATGTAATTGTCTTACTTCAACTGTATATATGCTGAAGAGCGTGGGGCTTAAGTTGCATCCCTGTCTCACCCTGTGGGGTGTTTTTTTGCCAAATTTTAACCGCACACTTGTTGTTTGTGTACATGGGTGAATACATGGTCTGTTGTACGGTAATTTGGTAAAAAGACAATTTGACATTTGCTCAGTACATTGTTTTCACTGAGTAAATGTACAAGTCTGCTGTTAATGATAATACAGATACATTTCCTAGGGATGCTGTTGACGCATGTCCCGTGGTAGTTATTGGGGTCAAATTTGTCTCCACTTTGGATTGGGGTGATCAGTCCTTGGTTCCAAATATTGGGGAAGATGCCAGAGCTAAGGATGATGTTAAAGAGTTTAAGTATAGCCAATTGGAATTTGTGTCCTGTATATTTTATAATTTCATTGAGGATTCCATCAATCCCCCCAGGCCTTTTTGGGTTGGAGGGTTTGTATTATGTCCTTTTGTTCATTCAATGTAATTAGAGTGGGTTCAATGGGTTCTGGTAGTCTTTAATAGTTGATTTGAAGATTTGTATTTGATCATGTATATGTTTTTGCTGTTTGTTCTGTTATAGAGCCAAAAAGATTGGAGAAGTGGTTTACTCACACATCTCCGTTTTGGATAGATAACTCTTCGTGTTGTTGTTTGTTGTAGTGTTTTCCAATTTCCCCAGAAGTGGTTAGAGTCTATGGAATCTTCAATTACATTGAGCTGGTTTCTGACGTGCTGTTCCTTCTTTTTCCGTAGTGCATTTCTGTATTGTTTTAGTGATTCACCATAGTGAAGGCGTAGGCTCAGGTTTTCTGGATCTCTACGTTTTTGGTTTCTCAGTTTCTCAATGTCTTTCTTGGGGTTTTGCATTCTTCATCAAACCATTTGTCATTGTTGTTAATTTTCTTCTGTTTTCGGTTTGCATTTTTTAGATTTGACAGGGAAGCTGAGCGATCAAATATACTGTTTAGGTTTTCTACTGCCAAGTTTACACCAGTATTACAGAGAAACATTTTGTCCAGGAACTTGTCTAAAAGGGACTGAATTTTGTTTTGCCTAATAGTCTTGTGGTAGGTTACCACACTACTTTCCTTCCACCTTTATAATTTCTTAATATTATTCAGTTCCTTTGGCTTTGATGCCTCATGATTGAGTATTGCTCTTTTCAAGTAGACTGTGGTATTGCTGTGATCTGACAGTCAGTAGGCTGACTGTGAACGCTCTGAGAGACTCTGGGTTGAGGTCAGTGATAAAGTAGTCTACGGTACAACTGCCAAGAGATGAACTATAGGTGTACCTACCATAGGAGCCTACCATTGACTATGTACATACCCAACGTGTGGTCATGTTGTTGTAGTTGTGCCAAGGGGGGCATATAGGGGAGGGAATGCTGTCACCTCCAGGTAGTTGTTTGTCCCCCTGTGCTGAGGGTGTCAGGTTCTTGTCCAGTTCTGGCATTTTGGTCGCCACAGACTAGTACATGTCCCTGGGCCTGGAAATGATTGATTTCCCTCTCCAGGATGGAGAAGCTGTCTTCATTAAAGTATGGGGATTCTAGTGGAGGGATATAGGTAGCACACAGGAGGACATTTTTCTCTGTTAAGATAATTTCCTTTTGAATTTCTAGCCAAATGTAAAATGTTCCAGATTTTATTAATTGAATGGAGTCAGTTAGATCTGCACATGAGCATACCCCCTGAGTTCCTTCCCTGTTTCACACCTGGTAGTTTGGTGGATGGGACTACCAGCCCTCTGTAACCTAGAGGGCAACCAGTGGGTCCGTCCCCTCTATAACATGTTTCTTGTAGGATGACACTGTCTGTATTTCTGATTGATGGCAGATGACCTCAGGCCTTGGATATTCCAGGATGAGATAATGAAGGCTTTGTGTTCCATAAAGTGTCCAATGTTGTTAGTTGTGTGGTTTTGCCTCAGACCAGTAAGTGTGAGAGCCTGCTGAGCATCTGGTACATACCATTGGCTTGGGTTAGTGTAAGAGTGGGAGTTGGGCCTGTTTGCCTGATCACAGCCTGGGCGTATGTGTGAATTTCATGTTGAAGCCCTCTTTGCGGGAGTGGGGGGCATGGGTAGGGCAGGAGAGGCATAAGTCTGATCTGAGGGGGCATGGGCATGGTTGACTTGGTGAGGTGTTGATTGGTTGGGGTAGGGGTGTGGTGGATGTGGCTGGTGGGGCTGTAGGTCTTCTTGGTGTGGGTCCTCTATGTGTAGGTCCGGGAGGGGGAGGGGGGTCCCACAGGCCTGGGAGAGTGTCTCGCTGGTCTGGGCAGGGTGTCTATTGAGCTGTTGCTCCTGTGTGGGGTGTTGGGGCTGCGGTTGAGGGGCGAAGGTGGGTACTGATGCCTTGTATAGGTGGACCTGGTCATAAAGGCTGTTCAAGTCCAGGGTGGAGTTGTGGGCCAGGTAAACATTTGGTTTTGAGGCAGAGTCACGGAAAATACTTTCTGTTTACCCCGCTGCACGGTAGCACGGTAGGTGGAGATAACCACTTGTGCGTTGGGGAAAGTAGAAGAAGCTTTTTCATCACTCTCTTGAATCACTCTCTTGAGTGCTGTGGCCACCCCCGCAGAGAAGCTAGCAGAACAGCCCACCTCAGACCCTTACCATAGCCTCGACATCACAGCAGGACAGACAAATTAAGAACCCCAAGCCCAGTGGATCCCACCCCCTCTGAGCACCCCCTCCCTCCCTCCTGACAAACGCCCCACACCCACTGAGGACATACACAAGCCTAATCGTCCAACATCAGTGCCCGACCTGACTAATGCTCTTGTGGCTGAATGGAAGCAAGTCCCTGCCGTTCCAACATCTAGAGAAAAGCTTTCCCAGAGCGTTGGAGGCTGTTATAGCAGCAAAGGTGGGACCAACTCCATATTAATGCCCATGATATTGGAATGATACGTTCAGCTGTCCACATACTTTTGGTAATGTAGTGTATTTGAGAGACAATTGCTCATTGTGCAATATTATAATTTTTTTCAATAAACATTGGAGATTATATATAGTTGACATATTGTCAACAGTCTAAGCCAACCGTCTGTTTTGCCCCATAGTTGCGCATGCGTCTGTTTTGTTACTAAACAACCAACCCGTCATAGGACTATGAGCTTGTTAGTGTTAATGGGCTGGTGGTAAATAGCAGACACAGAGACGGCTGTTTCTCTGCTATACCTTCCTCACTGTGTCAATCTCTCCATCCCTCCATCCCATTAACTTGTCTTGTTTGTCCAGTCTCCAAACATACACAGCTGTGTTTCCTCACTCACACTCCACTTGCTGTGTTGCGTGTAGCCTCGGTCTCTAGAAGTCCTACTATAAGCCAGGGCCGGCCCTAGCTTTTTGGGGGCCCTGAGCGAGATTTGGTTGTGGGGGACATAACATTTTGGCCCCCCTCTTGCTAGCGGAGAGAAACATTTACATTTTAAAGTACATTTTCAGCATGAGGAGTAGAGAAAATGTTGCAGTTTTATAACAAATGTCATGCAATTCTACACATTTTGCCATGGGGCAGATAGCCCTTTCTTAGTCACTGTACAGCTAATTTCCTGCAATTCTAGCCATTTTGCCATGGGATGGAGAGAAAATGTGGCAGTTTTAAAGCAAAATTCCTGCACATTTAAAAAAAAAATTGCACCTTGTATATTCTACTATTCTAACTCTCAACAGTAAGATGAGACCCCGACTGAGTTCACTCCCCCAAAAATGTTGCTTACTTAGGTCACTTATACCTGGAGCCGGCCCTGATATTAGCCAGAGCAGAGAGAACTGCCCTCTAACCACTGAAACAGCCTTTATAGGCAGGATGAATATTATACACACAGCCACAAACCATCAGGCTTTACAGAGCACCGTGAGTAACACAAATACAATCACATTAGTCTGCCCTACTTCTCTCTACCGGGAACAGTCAACATCCGCCTCTGTCTCTCTCTCTCTATCTCTCTGTCTCTCTCTCTCTCCCGGGTGTGTGTGTGTGTGCGCATGCGTGAACGTGTGTGTGTGCGTACGTGGGTTTGTAAATGAATGTGCTCTCTCGTAAATGACCTGTCCTGTTCATATCCACTTTCATAATGCCCTGACATTTATAAAGTACGTGTGTGTGTGTGTGTGTCCTGAATGCCAGAGTATAATGAGAATGGATATGACAGTGACAAGGCCATTAGTGAAAGGCAAAGTCACACAAAGACACATACAACTGCACACACACAGACACACAGGCTCACAATCTAAAACAGTGGGGGACGATAGAGCCAAGACAATAACCAAACTCTATTTACCAATCCTCATTCGGACCCAAAGTAATTACTTTTAAATTGCAAACTGGGGACATTACAAAAAACGGTGCAGCAATTTGGGTCCTGAGCTAGTCAGCAGCATGTTTTTCACATGGAAACGAAGCTTTTTTCCCATTGTCATTGTCCACTTCAATCTCTGCCTCCTGTTTAGGGCTTTATGTCTGTGTGAAAAAGCAGAGGATATTGGGAAAGTTAACTGGGCCATGGCACAGGAGGTTATGATGGTATAAATAGGGAAGACTGATTAAGAGCAACGTGGGGGGTAAACACACAAACTGCAACACAAAGTCACACACACACACACACACACACACACACACACACACACACACACACACACACACACACACACACACACACACACACACACACACACACACACACACACACACGTCTGACCTTGGTCCTGTAATTCTCCTGCAATCACATCCCTGTCATCTCCTACTGTCAAAAACCATACAAACTGACAAGGACACCACAACCACACAGACACACTCCCAATGGAGAGGTCATAGGGTCACTGATGGGGGTCCTGTCTAAATGTGGGCGTCTATAATGCTGCCTGTCTCATCTCTTCTCTTTCTGAGGAGTGTGACATCCTTAACAGAGCCAGTCAGGCTGATCAGTGTGATCTGGGGTCCTTGCTTATGTTACCTTTTCTGTTTTGACACTTTTTCCCCAAAATCCTTTATGTTATTTCTTTTTCTGGGAAGAATGACTGCTGTGACTGAGAGAGTTTTGAAAGTGACTTTTCTTCCTTGTCCTACTTTGACATATTTGGCCAAAGGATGACGAGCATGTGACAGCATCCGACAGATTCTATCACACAGAGATGGAGAGAGAGAGATGGAGAGAGATAGAGAGAGAGCGAAAGAGAGATGGAGAGAGCGATAGAGAGCTATAGAAAGAGAGAGATGACGAGAGACGAGGAAAGAGAGAAAGATTGAGAGAGAGAGAAGAAAGCTGAAGAGAGATGAAGAGAGGAAATTGAAGAGAAAGGGCGAGGGTACAGTACCTCCATAGTCTGAGACTGGTGCATGGCTTTGATTGCATTCTGTGCCATAGCCCTGGTAGAAAACGTGATAAACGCACATCCTGTAGGGACGGAGGGAGGGAGGGAGGGATGGAGAGATGGTGGGAGGGAGGGAGGCCGGGAGGGAGGCCGGGGACAATGGGATAGAGGGAGAGGAGAAGGAACGGGAGGAGGAAGAGGAGGAGACAAGAAAAAACAAAACAAGACAAAAGGGTTGGACACGTCGTTGTTATAAACCCAAAACAGAGATTGTACAGAGCACTAAACAAGCAGACAAGTGTTTTCAGGTTGCTAAGGAACAACAGCCAAAGAGCACAGCTAGCGCCATGACGACCACACCCAACCCCATACAAAATAGGCCAGCTCCAATCAGAATCAATCAGAGTTTTTGATTGGCAGGTTGTGGTGCGCCAATGGGGATGGCTGTTGATGACTTGAGCATTGAGATGAGATGGGGTGGTTGAAGCTCCCTCCCTCCCTCTTCATCTTCCCCAGCCTCTTTCTTTCTCTCTCTGCCCATCTCTCTCTCGCTCCTACACAGAAATAACTGGTTGTACTAGTATCCTCCCACTCTTCATCTTCCCCAGTCACTCTTCCTCCCACTCTTCTAGAGAATGTAAATCTGTCCAATTTGCATTAAAACGATTTGAACTCATTAGGCCTGCATTGTGTGTCTGATTGGATGCCCCCTCCGCCCTCTCTCTTTCTCTCTCTCTCTCTCCCCCCTCCCCTTGCGGTCCTATTCTGGGACATGAACAAACAAGAGAGAGAGGGGAGGGAGGCGGGGGGTGGGACGACTGTGACAAACCGTCTCTAGGGTTCTATGAAGAATGCGTTCTGAAAAGACATCACAGAAAATCACACAAATTGAGCAAATCTTGGGGGAGGGAGGGAGAGTGCGTGTGGCGGGCAGAATGGTGCACATTCTTTGGGAACTCTTAACTATTTGGCGGTTTGGAGTTTGATTGGTGGGATCGTAATTGTTGGGTAAGAGTCTAGTATTAAATTAAATGGTATTACCCTTAACGTTGGCTTCCCGCTGGCTGAGGCCTGTTGGTTGGGGAGTGATCAGAGAGAGGCAGTGTCAATATACTGGAGGAGAGCTTCAACACCCCCACCCCCCAAGCTAACACGCTAACACGCTAACACACACTGAGCCATGCTAGCACTAGTAGCACAGCCATCCCCAGACCCACTCCACACACTTTGTAGCTAGCTGACTGCACAGAATACAGTTAGCTTGCTAGCAGACAGGTCATCTAGTCAGAACTGTGTGCATGGGGTGGGGGTGGACGGATGGAAAGAGAAACAGAAAGAGAGAGAGTATGAGTGAGTGAATGGGTGAGGGTGTGTGTGTGTGTGAGAGAGAGAGGATGGAGGGGAGGAAGACTAGAGTGAGAAAGGGAATGAAGGAGAGAACAGATGAGTGTCTGTGATTCCTCCTCTACCTTTATGATTGTCTCGTCCTCTGTGACAGAGCAGGGTTGAGGGTTAGGGATAGTCTAGACTATTCATTATGGGCCTGCCTAACAGCACCCATAAAACCTAACCAGGTCTGTGCTGTAGCAAGATGTGGCAGATGAAGTTGCATTGGGGTTAAAGTGTGAGAAGACTGTCCAGGGTCTTGCTGATCTGGCATCAGTTGAGAAAGGCTACAGTCGGTCATCTTTGAGCAAGTTTCAGAAACTAATGTGGGGTAATTCTAGATGGGCCAAAATCTTAAAAATAGCTTGAAAAACCTCTTAGAGTACATGACCCAGTTGTTAGCTAGAGAGAGAATCCACCGGTTAAGGTGACCTGCTAGACTGGGTCTTTTTACTCTACTCTCAGTCTTTTACCAACTCTCATTAAAAGGCCAGGCAGTTCCTGTGGACTCGCCATTGAAATACTGTTTACCCGCCGTTATACCATAGAACCAATGAGGCATTTAGAAGACAGGCATTCTATCGCTTTCCTCCACCAACATGCCTTGGTTAGTTTCTGAGGCCTGTTGACCTGATCCATAGATGTATTAAGGTCAGGGCCGAAAATGACCTGATAAAAGCTTCTCTTTCCATTCCAGTATGTTTTTCATCATCCAGCGAAGAAGATGGGATTTAGCCGCCTAGCCGACGCTATAAATATCTAGCGGGCCGCATTCTGTCGTCATGCAGCGGGCTCCGATAGGAGAGGAGAAAGAGAACAGTCCTTTCATGAATGTAGGGTAGCTCCCCTGGCCCAGCCGTGGATCCACCAGTGGTGTGATCCATATTTTATTAATAGTGGGTGGCGGAACAGAACAGGCTTCTGATTGATACTGTGGTTTAATAGCAGCTGCGTGTTAGCGCAGAGCCAGGTGGGACAGGCAGACCCACTTGAAGGCCTATTTATCTGCAGCCTCACTCTGATTCAAGTATTTACTGCTCTGGACCAGGCTGGACTAAGACTGCTCTGACAGGCCTGTTAAGAAGCCTGGGGTTTGTGGAGGTTATGTGCAGTAAAGGGGGACAGACTGAGGTTCTAATATTCATGAGGACAACAGACACGTGATTGGGGGAGTGAGGAAGAGACGTAAAATAGGATGATCATGTGTAATAGAATTCTGGGATAGTGCAGAACAGAGTGAGAGAGAGAGAGATGAAGAGGATGATGGGATAGTGAAGGGGGATGAAGGGACAGGAGGACTGAGAGAGGAGGATGAAGGCACAGGAGAACTGAGAGAGGAGGATGAAAGGAGAGGAGGACTGAGAGAGAGGAGGATGAAGGGACAGTGGAGGACAGAGAGAGAGGATGATGAAGGGACAGTGGAGGACAGAGAGAGAGAGGAGGATGAAGGGACAGTGGAGGACAGAGAGAGAGAGAGGAGGATGAAGGGACAGTGGAGGACAGAGAGAGAGAGGAGGATGAAGGGACAGTGAAGGACAGAGAGAGAGAGGAGGATGAAGGGACAGTGGAGGACAGAGATAGATGAGGATGAAGGGACAGTGGAGGACAGAGAGAGAGAGGAGGATGAAGGGACAGTGGAGGACAGAGAGAGAGAGGAGGATGAAGGGACAGTGGAGGACAGAGAGAGAGAGGAGGATGAAGGGACAGTGGAGGACAGAGAGAGAGATGAGGATGAAGGGACAGTGAAAGACAGAGAGAGAGAGAGGAGGATGAAGGGACAGTGAAGGACAGAGAGAGAGAGGAGGATGAAGGGACAGTGAAGGACAGAGAGAGAGAGGAGGATGAAGGGACAGTGAAGGACAGAGAGAGGAAGATGAAGGAACAGTGGAGGACAGAGAGAGAGGAGGATGAAGGGACAGTGGAGGACAGAGAGAGGAGGATGAAGGGACAGTGGAGGACAGAGAGAGGAGGATGAAGGGACAGTGGAGGACAGAGAGAGGAGGATGAAGGGGCAGTGGAGGACAGAGAGAGGAGGATGAAGGGGCAGTGGAGGACAGAGAGAGAGAGGAGGATGAAGGGACAGTGGAGGACAGAGAGAGAGGGGAGGATGAAGGGACGGTGGAGGACAGAGAGAGGAGGATGAAGGGGCAGTGGAGGACAGAGAGAGGAGGATGAAGGGGCAGTGGAGGACAGAGAGAGAGAGGAGGATGAAGGGGCAGTGGAGGACAGAGAGAGAGAGGAGGATGAAGGGACAGTGGAGGACAGAGAGAGAGAGGAGGATGAAGGGACAGTGGAGGACAGAGAGAGAGAGGAGGATGAAGGGACAGTGGAGGACAGAGAGAGAGAGGAGGATGAAGGGACAGTGAAGGACAGAGAGAGAGAGGAGGATGAAGGGACAGTGGAGGACAGAGACAGAGAGGAGGATGAAGGGACAGTGGAGAACAGAGAGAGAAAGGAGGATGAAGGGACAGTGGAGGACAGAGAGAGAGAGAGGAGGATGAAGGGACAGCGGAGGACAGAGAGAGAGAGATGAGGATGAAGGGACAGTGAAAGACATAGAGAGAGAGGAGGATGAAGGGACAGTGAAGGACAGAGAGAGAGGAGGATGAAGGGACAGTGAAGGACAGAGAGAGAGGAGGATGAAGGGACAGTGAAGGACAGAGAGAGGAAGATGAAGGAACAGTGGAGGACAGAGAGAGAGGAGGATGAAGGGACAGTGGAGGACAGAGAGAGGAGGATGAAGGGACAGTGGAGGACAGAGAGAGGAGGATGAAGGGACAGTGGAGGACAGAGAGAGGAGGATGAAGGGGCAGTGGAGGACAGAGAGAGGAGGATGAAGGGGCAGTGGAGGACAGAGAGAGGAGGATGAAGGGGCAGTGGAGGACAGAGAGAGAGGAGGATGAAGCGACAGTGGAGGACAGAGAGAGAGAGGAGGATGAAGGGACAGTGGAGGACAGAGAGAGAAGGGAGGATGAAGGGACAGTGGAGGACAGAGAGAGGAGGATGAAGGGGCAGTGGAGGACAGAGAGAGGAGGATGAAGGGGCAGTGGAGGACAGAGAGAGGAGGATGAAGGGGCAGTGGAGGACAGAGAGAGAGGAGGATGAAGGGACAGTGGAGGACAGAGAGAGAGAGGAGGATGAAGGGACAGTGGAGGACAGAGAGAGAGAGGAGGAGGACAGTGGAGGGACAGTGGAGGACAGAGAGAGGAGGATGAAGGGGCAGTGGAGGACAGAGAGAGGAGGATGAAGGGACAGTGGAGGACAGAGAGAGAGGGGAGGATGAAGGGACAGTGGAGGACAGAGAGAGGAGGATGAAGGGACAGTGGAGGACAGAGAGAGGAGGATGAAGGGGCAGTGGAGGACAGAGAGAGGAGGATGAAGGGACAGTGGAGGACAGAGAGAGGAGGATGAAGGGGCAGTGGAGGACAGACAGAGAGGAGGATGAAGGGGCAGTGGAGGACAGAGAGAGAGGAGGATGAAGGGGCAGTGGAGGACAGAGAGAGGAGGATGAAGGGGCAGTGGAGGACAGAGAGAGAGGAGGATGAAGGGGCAGTGGAGGACAGAGAGAGGAGGATGAAGGGACAGTGGAGGACAGAGAGAGAGGAGGATGAAGGGACAGTGGAGGACAGAGAGAGAGGAGGATGAAGGGACAGTGGAGGACAGAGAGAGAGGAGGATGAAGGGACAGTGGAGGACAGAGAGAGGAGGATGAAGGGACAGTGGAGGACAGAGAGAGAGGAGGATGAAGGGACAGTGGAGGACAGAGAGAGAAGAGGATGAAGGGACAGTGGAGGACAGAGAGAGAGGAGGATGAAGGGACAGTGGAGGACATAGAGAGAAGAGGATGAAGGGACAGTGGAGGACAGAGAGAGGAGGATGAAGGGACAGTGGAGGACAGAGAGAGAGGGGAGGATGAAGGGGCAGTGGAGGACAGAGAGAGGAGGATGAAGGGACAGAGAAGGACTGAGAGAGGAGGATGAAGGGACAGTGGAGGAGGAGGAGGATGAAGGAAGGACTGAAGGGACAGTGGAGGACAGAGAGAGAGGAGGATGAAGGGACAGAAGGACAGAGGAGGGAGGATGAAGGGACAGAGAGGAGGATGAAGGCACAGAAGGAGAGAGGAGAGGATGAAGGGAAGGACTGAGAGAGAGAGGATGAAGGGACAGGAGGACAGAGAGGGAGGATGAAGGGACAGAGGACTGAGAGGGAGGATGAAGGACAGAAGGACTGAGAAGAGGAGAAGGGACTGAAAGAGGAGGATGAAGCAGAAGGACTGAGAGAGGAGGATGAAGGGACAGACAGAGAGAGGAGGATGATGAAGGGACAGAAGGAGGACAGAAGGAGAGGAGGATGAAGGGACAGGAGGACTGAGAGAGAGGAGGATGAAGGGACAGAAGGACTGAGAGACACAGAAGGACTGAGAGGATGAAGGGACAGAAGGACTGAGAGAGGAGGATGAAGGCAGAAGACTGAGAGAGGAGGATGAAGAGGATGAGAAGGGGACAGAAGGACAGAGAGAGGAGGATGAAGGGACAGAAGGACTGAGAGAGAGGAGGATGAAGGGACAGAACTGAGGAGGAGGATGAAGGGACAGTGGAGGACTGAGAGAGAGGAGGATGAAGGGACAGTGGAGGACAGAGAGAGAGGATGAAGGGACAGAGAGGAGGAGGATGAAGGGACAGAAGGACTGAGAGAGAGGAGGATGAAGGGACAGAAGGACTGAGAGAGGAGGATGAAGGCACAGAAGGACTGAGGACTGAGAGAGGAGGATGAAGGAGAAGGACTGGAGAGAGGAGGATGAAGGGACAGAAGGACTGAGAGAGAGAGGAGGATGAAGGCACAGAAGGACTGAGAGAGGAGGATGAAGGCACAGAAGGACTGAGAGAGGAGGATGAAGGCACAGAAGGACTGAGAGAGGAGGATGAAGGCACAGAAGGACTGAGAGAGGAGGATGAAGGCACAGAAGGACTGAGAGAGGAGGATGAAGGGACAGTGGAGGACAGAGAGAGAGGAGGATGAAGGGACAGAAGGACTGAGAGGAGAAGGGGCAGGGACAGAAGGAGGATGAAGGGGCAGTGGAGGACAGGACTGAGAGAGAGAGGATGAAGGGACAGTGGAGGACAGAGAGAGGGAGGATGAAGAAGGGACAGTGAAGGACTGAGAGTGGAGGACAGAGAGAGAGGATGAAGGGACAGTGGAGGACAGAGAGAGAGGAGGATGAAGGGACAGTGGAGGACAGAGAGAGGATGAAGGGACAGAGGGGACAGTGGAGGACAGAGAGGATGAAGGGACAGTGGAGGACAGAGGAGATGAAGGGACAGTGGAGGACAGAAGGGGACATGAAGGGGCAGTGGAGGACAGAGAGAGAGGAGGGGACAGTGGAGGATGAGTGGAGGGACAGTGAAGGGGACAGAGAGAGAGGAGGATGAAGGACAGTGGAGGACAGAGAGAGGAGGATGAAGGGACAGTGGAGGACAGAGAGGAGGGGGAGGATGAAGGGACAGTGGAGGACATAGAGAGAGGACAGAGAGAGGAGGATGAAGGGACAGTGGAGGACAGAGAGAGAGGAGGATGAAGGGACAGTGGAGGACAGAGAGAGAGGGGAGGATGAAGGGACAGTGGAAGACAGAGAGAGGAGGATGAAGGGACAGAAGGACTGAGAGAGGAGGATGAAGGGACAGTGGAGGACAGAGAGAGGAGGATGAAGGGACAGTGGAGGGCAGAGAGAGAGGGGAGGATGAAGGGACAGTGGAAGACAGAGAGAGGAGGATGAAGGCACAGAAGGACAGAGAGAGGAGGATGAAGGGACAGAAGGACTGAGAGAGGAGGATGAAGCCACAGAAGGACTGAAAGAGAGAGGGGGGTGAAGGGACAGAAGGACTGAGAGAGGAGGATGAAGGGACAGAAGGACTGAGAGAGAGAGGAGGATGAAGGGACAGAAGGACTGAGAGAGGAGGATGAAGGCACAGAAGGACTGAGAGAGGAGGATGAAGGGACAGAAGGACTGAGAGAGGAGGATGAAGGCACAGAAGGACTGAGAGAGGAGGATGAAGGCACAGAAGGACTGAAAGAGGAGGATGAAGGCACAGAAGGACTGAAAGAGGAGGATGAAGGCACAGAAGGACTGAGAGAGGAGGATGAAGGCACAGAAGGACTGAGAGAGGGATGAAGGCACAGACAGAGAGAGCTAAAGGCACAGAGGACACAGAGAGGAGGATGAAGGGACAGGAGGACTGAGAGGACAGAGGACTGAGAGAGGAGGATGAAGGCACAGAAGGACTGAGAGAGGAGGATGAAGGCACAGAAGGACTGAGAGAGGAGGATGAAGGCACAGAAGGACTGAGGAAGGCACATAAGGACTGAGAGAGGAGGATGAAGGGACAGTGGAGGACAGAGAGAGAGGGGAGGATGAAGGGACAGTGGAGGACAGAGAGAGGAGGATGAAGGGGCAGTGGAGGACAGAGAGAGGAGGATGAAGGGGCAGTGGAGGACAGAGAGAGGAGGATGAAGGGACAGTGGAGGACAGAGAGAGAGGAGGATGAAGGGACAGTGGAGGACAGGAGGAGGATGAAGGGACAGAAGGACTGAGAGAGGAGGATGAAGGGACAGTGGAGGACAGAGAGAGGGAGGATGAAGGGACAGTGGAGGACAGAGAGAGGGAGGATGAAGGGACAGTGGAGGACAGAGAGAGGAGGAGGATGAAGGGACAGTGGAGGACAGAGAGAGGGGATGAAGGGACAGTGGAGGACTGAGAGAGGAGGATGAAGGGACAGTGGAGGAGAGATGGATGAAGGGACAGTGAGGACATAGAAGAGGACAGTGGAGGACAGAGAGAGAGAGGATGAAGGGACAGTGGAGGACAGAACAACAAGGGACAGAAGGACTGAGAGAGGAGGATGAAGCCACAGAAGGACTGAAAGAGAGAGGGGGTGAAGGGACAGAAGGACTGAGAGAGGAGGATGAAGGGACAGAAGGACTGAGAGAGAGAGGAGGATGAAGGGACAGAAGGACTGAGAGAGGAGGATGAAGGCACAGAAGGACTGAGAGGGAGAGGAAGGACTGAGAGAGGAGGATGAAGGCACAGAAGGACTGAGAGAGGAGGATGAAGGCACAGAAGGACTGCGAGAGGAGGATGAAGGCACAGAAGGACTGAGAGAGGAGGATGAAGGCACAGAAGGACTGAGAGAGGAGGATGAAGGCACAGAAGGACTGAGAGAGAGGATGAAGGGACAGGAGGACTGAGAGAGAGGAGGATGAAGGGACAGGAGGACTGAGAGAGAGGAGGATGAAGGCACAGAAGGACTGAAAGAGGAGGATGAAGGCACAGAAGGACTGAAAGAGGAGGATGAAGCCACAGAAGGACTGAGAGAGGAGGATGAAGGCACAGAAGGACTGAGAGAGGAGGATGAAGGCACAGAAGGACAGAGAGAGAGGAGGATGAAGGGACAGGAGGACTGAGAGAGAGGAGGATGAAGGCACAGAAGGACTGAGAGAGGAAGATGAAGGCACAGAAGGACTGAGAGAGGAGGATGAAGGGACAGGAGGACTGAGAGAGAGGAGGATGAAGGGACAGGAGGACTGAGAGAGAGGAGGATGAAGGCACAGAAGGACTGAGAGAGGAGGATGAAGGCACAGAAGGACTGAGAGAGGAGGATGAAGGCACAGAAGGACTGAGAGAGGAGGATGAAGGCACATAAGGACTGAGAGAGGAGGATGAAGGGACAGTGGAGGACAGAGAGAGAGGAGGATGAAGGGGCAGTGGAGGACTGAGTGTGTGTGACAGTATTAGAGACCGCTAGTGGCTAGAGGCACCTTGAGGATAGAAGAAGAAGAGACCTTCAGATTATGAGAGACGGTCAACAGTTACAGTAAGAACAACGGTAACATCCACAGAAAAACACACAACAACTGACACATCCACATAAACCTGTGTGACAATACAGTGACAGCCTCGTGTGATGCCGGGCAGGACAGACAGTTTGGTTTGGCAGACCCCGACTCATCTCCTCAGCACATAGAGACCACAGAGGGAGGGGGAGAGGAGGCAGGGGGATTAGAGGGGGTGAGGGGGGAGAGGAGGCAGGAGGATTGGAGGGGTGAGAGGAGGCAGGAGGATTGGAGGGGGTGAGGGGGAGAGGAGGCAGGAGGATTGGAGGGGTGAGAGGAGGCAGGAGGATTGGAGGGGGTGAGGGGTAGAGGAGGCAGGGGGATTGGAGGGGGTGAGGGGGAGAGGAGGCAGGAGGATTGGAGGGGTGAGAGGAGGCAGGAGGATTGGAGGGGGTGAGGGGGAGGAGGGGGGAGGATAGTAGGGGGTGAGGGGGAGAGGAGGCAGGAGGATTGGAGGGGTGAGAGGAGGCAGGAGGATTGGAGGGGGTGAGGGGGGAGAGGAGGCAGGAGGATTGAAAGGGTTGAGGGGGAGGGAGAGGAGGCAGGAGGATTATAGGGGGTGAGGGGGGAGAGGAGGCAGGAGGCAGGAGGATTGGAGGGGGTGAGGGGAGATGAGGCAGGGGGATTGGAGGGGGTGAGGAGGCAGGGGGATTGGAGGAGGTGAGGGGGGAGAGGAGGCAGGAGGATTGGAGGGGGTGAGGGGGGAGAAGAGGCAGGAGGATTGGAGGGGGTGAGGGGGAGAGGAGGCAGGAGGATTGGAGGGGGTGAGGGGGAGAGGAGGCAGGAGGATTGGAGGGGGTGAGGGGGGAGAGGAGGCAGGGGGATTGGAGGGGGTGAGGGGGGAGAGGAGGCAGGGGGAAGGAGGATTGGAGGGGGTGAGAGGGGAAGGGAGTCAGGGGGATTGGAGGGGGTGAGGGGGAAGGGATGCAGGGGGATTGGAGGGGATGGGAGGGGGAAGTGAGGCAGGGGGATTGAAGGGGGTGAGGGGGAAAGGGAGGCAGGGGGATTGAAGGGGGAAGGGAGGCAGGGGAGGAGATTGACTAAGGGGGACACTGCACTGCTGATTGCGTAGTAGCTCTATGGTTGGCCAATAGTGAGGGAGAACATGTTTTCTCCTTCTGCCGAGAGGTGAACTGTCAGGGGAGGGATAAGGGGCTCAGAACTGTCAGGGTAGGGGTAAGGGCCTCAGAACTGTCAGGGGAGGGGTAAGGGGCTCAGAACTGTCAGGGGAGGGATAAGGGGCTCAGAACTGTCAGGGGAGGGATAAGGGGCTCAGAACTGTCAGGGAGGGGTAAGGGGCTCAGAACTGTCAGGGGAGGGATAAGGGGCTCAGAACTGTCAGGGGAGCGATAAGGGGCTCAGAACTGTCAGGGGAGGGGTAAGGGGCTCAGAACTGTCAGGGGAGGGATAAGGGGCTCAGAACTGTCAGGGGAGGGATAAGGGGCTCAGAACTGTCAGGGGAGCGATAAGGGGCTCAGAACTGTCAGGGGAGGGGTAAGGGGCTCAGAACTGTCAGGGGAGGGATAAGGGGCTCAGAACTGTCAGGGGAGGGATAAGGGGCTCAGAACTGTCAGGGGAGGGATAAGGGGCTCAGAACTGTCAGGGAGGGATAAGGGGCTCAGAACTGTCAGGGGGGGGTAGGGGGCTGAGAACTGTCAGGGGAGGGATAAGGGGCTCAGAACTGTCAGGGGAGGGGTAAGGGGCTCAGAACTGTCAGGGAGGGATAAGGGGCTCAGAACTGTCAGGGGGGGGTAGGGGGCTGAGAACTGTCAGGGGAGGGATAAGGGGCTCAGAACTGTCAGGGGAGGGGTAAGGGGCTCAGAACTGTCAGGGGAGGGATAAGGGGCTCAGAACTGTCAGGGGAGGGATAAGGGGCTCAGAACTGTCAGGGGAGGGATAAGGGGCTCAGAACTGTCAGGGAGGGATAAGGGGCTCAGAACTGTCAGGGAGGGATAAGGGGCTCAGAACTGTCAGGGAGGGATAGGGGGCTCAGAACTGTCAGGGAGGGATAGGGGGCTCAGAACTGTCAGGGGAGGGATAAGGGGCTCAGAACTGTAAGGGGAGGGATTAGGGGCTCAGAACTGTCAGGGAGGGATAAGGGGCTCAGAACTGTCAGGGAGGGATAAGGGGCTCAGAACTGTCAGGGAGGGATAAGGGGCTCAGAACTGTCAGGGAGGGATAGGGGGCTCAGAACTGTCAGGGAGGGATAGGGGGCTCAGAACTGTCAGGGGAGGGATAAGGGGCTCAGAACTGTAAGGGGAGGGATTAGGGGCTCAGAACTGTCAGGGGAGGGGTAAGGGGCTCAGAACTGTCAGGGAGGGATAAGGGGCTCAGAACTGTAAGGGAGGGATAGGGGGCTCAGAACTGTCACGGGAGGGATAAGGGGCTCAGAACTGTCAGGGGAGGGATAAGGGGCTCAGAACTGTCAGGGGAGGGATAAGGGGCTCAGAACTGTCAGGGGAGGGGTAAGGGGCTCAGAACTGTCAGGGGAGGGGTAAGGGGCTCAGAACTGTCAGGGGAGGGGTAAGGGGCTCAGAACTGTCAGGGGAGGGATAAGGGGCTCAGAACTGTCAGGGGAGGGATAAGGGGCTCAGAACTGTCAGGGGAGGGGTAAGGGGCTCAGAACTGTCAGGGGAGGGGTAAGGGGCTCAGAACTGTCAGGGGAGGGGTAAGGGGCTCAGAACTGTCAGGGGAGGGGTAAGGGGCTCAGAACTGTCAGGGGAGGGATAGGGGGCTCAGAACTGTCAGGGGAGGGATAAGGGGCTCAGAACTGAATAGAGGGTGGATATAAAGAAGTGGGAGGGGTGAAAAGGATGGCGGGTAAGGGAGGAGGGGGTCAGGGGGTTGGGGTGAGTGTGTATATGGATGGAGCTCAATAAACACACACCTCTGCTGAGACCGTCGGGCCCTCGCAAGATCCGGCACTCCTCGATCTGTCCGAACGCAGAGAACATGACTCGGATGTCGTTCTCATTGCACTTCTTCGACACCATGCCGATGAACAGCTTCCTGTCCTCCACCGCTGCAGAGGAAGAGAGGAAGACCTTCAAATGGGTGAGAAACACAAAAAAGGAGAGGAAAGAGAGAGACCAAGAAAGTCTCCCCATTTCATCTGCAGACTGTGATCAATGTCTCATTACCACTTCAACACCGAGTCTCTGTGTGACTCTCTCTCTCTCTCTCTCCATCTCCTCCTCTCCCATCTCTCCGGGTTTCTTTTTGTCTGCCTGCCCCCCCTCCTCCTGTTTAATCCCTTTCTCTCTGACCCAATCGCTCCATTTATCTTGCAATACCTCGGCCTGTGTAACAGTGTGTGTTGTGTGTGTGCGTGTGCGTGTGTGTGTGTGTGAGCGAGACAGAGACTCTTACTGTTTCTTGTCTGCGTGTGTGTATGACCGTGGGAAAGAGACAAGAGAGAGAAAGTGTGTGTATGTGTTGCTCACTATTCAGAGTAATGCTGATCCTATTCATTTTTAATGAGGAAACTGTCAGCTCTTACCGGGAGGCGAAAGAGATAAGCGGTCTGTTGCACTCTGGGAAATCAATAGAGCACTTGTTTATTTTGCTGTTTGAATTGTTTGTGCGCTTAAAAAACAACACTGGGACACGCAGGGAAGATAAGTGTTGTTTCAAAGGCTTCCAACTCGGCTGTGTACGTTCGCTCACTATCAGCACTGTAATGAATTAGCAGAGAAGAGGATATGGAGAAACCGCAGAGACATTCTTAACGGTGACTAAACATCTGTTAGCCGACCTGAGTCCGAGTTAGTGACGTATCGGGGAGCAGAGAAACAGCGTTTTACTGATTCCAGATCAGATTTGAAGAAAGAAAGCGGAAAGTGAAGACGGGCTATCGATACAGCAGTGTGGCGAAGGCACACACACGCGCGCGCACACACACACACACACACACACACACACACACACACACACACACACTTGGTTGACTAAAGCAACAAACCGCTTAACGACAATTCGTCATGGTTACAGCAACTCCAATAAAGGTCTATGGAACATACTATCATTAGAAAGACGAATACATTTCATATGGCCATATTTACTATCTCCCATTACGGTGGATGATGACTGCAGCCACAGCCGGCTGGAGCTTTACTCAGGTCTCATCATCGTAACCGAGACAGATATATCTTACCAAGTCCTATTTCATAACCTCACGGAAGACGACTGGAGCGGGAAAGCATTATTAAGGTCTCATCATGACTTATATGGATCTCGAGGTTTCGAGTGCATTGTATTTCCTTAGCGGGTCGAGTCTAGAAGATGTGGCTACGAGCGTCTTTATTAAGCTTTAAGTGATGCCTGTGTGCTGTCAGTGGCTTTATGACACTCCTCTGTCTCTCTCTGGGTGGAGCTCATCCAGTACTGTCCCGTCTGTCCCAATGTTATTACCCTCGGTCCTTCTATAGTTTCAGTGGTCCAGTGGATGAGGAAAAGAGGCTATTCATTAGTATTGGGACGTGGTCCGTCTGGCTTCTCTCAGATGCAGTAAAGCGTTATGGCTGGATAAATGGGTTTATAACCGCATGTGTAATAGAGCCAATTGTCTGTGTGTGTGTGTATGTGTGTCTTGTGTTTGTGTTTGTGTGTGTGAGTGTGAGAGAGAGACGCAGGGAGAAAGGCTAGTTCACGGTGGGGCCGAAACAGTTAAACTCTCCCTGACCCCCTCCCAGAACACTTTAATAATTCATACATCTTTCTCTCTCTGAAACAGGATCACTGAGCCACACACACACACACACACACACACACACACACACACACACACACACACACACACACACACACACACACACACACACACACACACACACACACACACACACACACACACAACCAACCACGTAATACTCAGCCCAGTGTGTGTGATCACTTACCATTTGATTTCTCACTGTCTGCAGGCTTCATCTGAATGGGATGGTGCATCTGGAAAAGACAGGACAAACATACCTTTACAATACTATACAGACACACACACACACACACACACCCCTAGTGAGGACTGCACACACTCAGAGATCACACACACTACATCAGACACACACATCAGTCACAACACACACACACACACTGACTGGTCACAGCACACCGACACACTACAAACTGGCCACTGAAAGTCACAACAGATCACACACTAAAGAGAAAGTTGGTTAGGAAACACACACACTGTGACAGACATCATCCAGGTGTGTCCCTCATACCCTTGTTGCCTAGTGGTAAGAGCGTTGGGGTCGTAACCGGAAGGTTGCAAGTTCAAAACCCCGAGCTGACAAGATACAAATCTGTCGTTCTGCCCCTGAACAGGCAGGTAACCCACTGTTCCTAGGCCGTCATTGAAAATAACGTTAAATAAGTTAAATAAAGGTAAAAGAAAAAAAGAAAAATAATTCACAGACAAGATGGCTGCCACACCTCGCTCTCTCTCAATTTCAATTCAAGAGGCTTTATTGGGAAACATATGTTTACATTGCCAAAGCAAGTGAAAAATATACAGAAAACATTACACTCACAAAGGTTCCAAAAGAATAAAGACATTTCAAATGTCATATTATGTCTATATACAATCTCTCTGTCTCTCTCTCCCTCCTTTATGAGAGATGATGTGCCTGTTTGATCTGCAGAGAGACCAGTGATAGTAATTATCTAAATCTAGTCCAGTATCAATCACACTGACTCTGTCTCTGCCCACCTCACACACACACACACACACACACACACACACACACATCCATCTTCTGGGCTCTCACCAGCTGTGGTGTGTGTGTGTGTCTTTATCTGTACCCTGTCTTATCCATAATGCCCCTGGCTAAGCCTGAACAGTCACCGCGTGGCAGGGCGCTTTGATCCTCTAGCTGTCTCTATCTGTCTGTCTCTCTCTATCGGTCTCTCTCTCCATCTGTCTGGCTCTGTCTGTCTCTCTCCCCCATCTCGATATGTCCGTTTCTCTCTGTCTCTCACTCTTTCGTTCTTTTTACAATATGTTTATACATTGACCATTCCTTTCCACAACACTCCTACATCCACCACCCCGGTGTCACCAGTAGTGTCAATTCAACTGTCTTTACTACCTGGACCCATAGTGCCCATTTTGGTTTATTGCCCCCTGAGTGAGTGAGTGAGTGAGTGAGTGAGTGAGTGAGTGAATGAGGATTTTGAATGGGACTGAATGATGTTGGTCCCCACAAGGTTAGTTGTACAAGACTGTGTGTGTGTGGAGCAACGAACCGCACTTGTTGTCTCTGCCTGGCTGGTTCTCCTCTCTCCACTGGGATTCTCTGCCTCTAACCCTATTACAGGGGCTGAGTCACTGGCTTACTGGTGCTCTTCCATGCCGCCCCTAGGAGGGGTGGTTCTCTTGAGTGACCACTGACGTGGTCTTCCTGTCTGGGTTGGCGCCCCCCCTTGGGTTGTGCCGTGGCGGAGATCTTTGTGGGCTATACGCGGCCTTGTCTCAGGATGGTAAGTTGGTGGTTGAAGATATCCCTCTAGTGGTGTGGGGGCTGTGCTTTGGCAAAGTGGGTGGGATTTTATCCTTCCTGTTTGGCCCTGTCCGGGGGTATCGTCAGATGGGGCCACAGTGTCTCCTGACCCCTCCTGTCCAGCCTCCAGTATTTATGCTGCAGTAGTTTGTGTCGGGGGGCTAGGTTCAGTCTGTTATATCTGGAGTATTTCTCCTGTCTTATCCAGTGTTCTGTGTGAATTTAAATATGCTCTCTCTAATTCTCTCTTCTTTTCTTTCTTTCTTTCTCTCTCTCTCTTTCGGAGGAGGACCTGAGCCCTAGGACCATGCCTCAGGACTACCTGGCCCAATGACTCCTTGCTGGGAGGTCCCTAGAAAGGTTCTGGCCTTTCTAGGGAATTTTTCCTAGCCACCGTGCTTCTACACCTGCATTGCTTGCTGTTTGGGGTTTTAGGCTGAGTTTCTGTACAGCACTTTGAGATATCAGCTGATGTAAGAAGGGCTTTCTAAATAAATGTGATTTGATTTGTGAGTGTGAGAGAGTGCAGTGGATCATATGTTGGAGGGCTACAGTACAGAAATAACTGCATCCTCAGGCTACAGGCGCTGGCTAGCGGCTATCCCTGCCTCTGCCTCTCACTCTCTCAGAAAGTTCTGTCTAGATGCCATCCTTCTTCTC